>NC_137930.1:47078877-47288178 GCF_963969265.1 Rhamphochromis sp. 'chilingali'
AAAAGGTTGGGGACCGCTGTTCTAAAGTGTTAAAGTCTTGGAATTTGGTAAAAGGAAATTTACTTGATTGGTATACATTAATTTATACCAAGCATATTTCCTTAGTGATACATTATTTCAATAAATAACACTTTTATTTCACTTGCATTTTACTTGAAAGTATTCCTTCATCTTTATTGATGGTAAAGAATCTTTTTTTTCAGTGTGTAGGGTTGTACCAGGAGATTTAGCACGAAGTTGGCTATTGCAGCACCAAGACCTTATGAAATTCTCTCGGTTCTACAGTATGTCCTTTCCGTGATCTCAGTCACAGCAGGGATCTACCACAGAAACACTTCAAACTGTGAGCAGGTGTCTTAAACTATTTCTTTTAATATTCCTAGTAAAGAAGGAAAGTTATTTGTCATTGATCCTGATGATAAATGAGACACATCCTCTGGTCTGATAGACGAGGAGCTGGGGATCATCCTATTTTAGCGAGGAGGAGGAGTTAGGGAAGAGGGGACAGGGGAGCAGTCGATGAACGGAGGTGTAGAGAGTAGATTGTTCCACGTCAGTAGGTCGCGCTGGCACAGTGCTGCTGACGTCCACAGAGACAAAAATAGGGAATTGCCCTGTGAAGCTTGGTGCGTTGATGCTCGTCAGCAGGTATGACTGACAGGTGTGGCTGGCTGAGTGCTCCACTCGAGATATCCGTCTGCAAACTTGTGTAAACTGTTTTCAGGAGTGACAGCGAGCAAATTTGTTTTATCATGAATGGCAACAAAAGCTATGATTGAAAAATGACTGCAAACTCTAAAGTAGCTGATGTTTAGAATACTGCAGTTTTCCCGTGCATAAATTCAAGTATGATTAAAACGTTTAACTTGTAGTTCTGACTTTTTTCACAGTATCCTCTGACTTTCAACTCTTACAGATATGAAAAATTTGTTCAAAACTACTGCAGAGATTTGCGGAGTAGCCGCTAACATCAGTAGCAATGTTTGCATGAACTGATCAACACTGCCCCCAAGTGGATAGAAACCTGTCCTACCTCTTTATTTCCTCGTTCCTCTACAGTCTTACAGCCACGTACAAACAAATAAGCAAACACAAATTCATTGGAGCATACATTAAATCAATACATGACCTCATGCCCACAAGAAAAGTTTTGTTTATAGGGATGAGTACTTCCTTCTCTCCTATAACTCTGAGTTCCTCCCTTACTTCCTCACCGATGATGCACACACTCTGGGTCGATGCCAGTCAGATATACAAGTTTCACAGCAGCACATTAACTCTAGTAGTTGGCCATTAAAAGGAAGTGGTGTTTTTAAAATATTGATGGCTTTATGGGGAGAGGTGCTGGCTTTAGTCAAGCTGATACCATGGAAACGTCACTGTCCGTCTGGACAGCCACTGCAAATGTGTTGTTAGTTGAAGCTCTTCAGCTTAGGAATCAGAAATGGGTTTTAAGAACCACATTGAGGATTCAACATGTTTGAGTTTTCCTCGCATCTGTGTTGTTTTGCCAGTGCCTGATCCTGAACCAAATTCTAATAAATAGAACCTTTAATGAAATGTTAGTAATGAATCCATATCCTTTACATTTTGTTAGTCTAAGCTGTTTACGATCAAGGTTAACGTGCTAACGTGTGAGACCAAAGATGACGCAGGCCACTGTATATCATGTGACGATAAACCATCAGTTAAAACCTCTTGTCTCACAGTGAAATAAAGTACATGTACATAGTTTCCCCATTCGCCGAGCAGCTATATTTCTGTTTGTGCGCAATTTTGGAATAAAAGAAATAAGACAAATAAGTGAGTATGAAAAGAATATGACCGCGTGTTTCCACTGCAGCAGTAAAACAGTCCCTGCTGTATGTCTAATAGGTGGACGGGATCCTGTGCCTGGCAGACATCTTGACTGATGACAGCAGCGTGGAGGCAGCCAGAGCTGAAGCGGCAGCTGTTGTAGCTCAGATCACTTCGCCTCACCACACATCCACTCAGCACCTCGCCAGCTTCCTGGAGAGCATGCACGACATTGTCACGGCGCTCATCAGTGAGTGGACGCAGTGGTGATGACCTCACCCTGACCACTGATTTATAGGAGGAAAAAGTTGTTTTGATTTCATAGAAAATTATGAGTACGTGATTGTTTTAGCACGAGGCTAAACTTTACTACCTTACTGAATTTCTTTTAAACCTCTATAAAACTCTAAACAAGAGAGGGGATCAGTCGTATATTTTGTGGTTTGCTTTACTTGCATTTTGGATGTTACAGTGTATTAATAATACCCCTGCAGTTTGGTACGTTACGTCTTTTTTTTCTCTCAGAGTTGTGTGAGACCGCATCCTGTGGGGAAGTGTTCCTCCTGGCGTCGGCTGCCTTGGCCAATATCACCTTCTTCGACAGCATGGCCTGTGAGATCCTCCTGCAGCTTAATGCCATCCACATCTTACTTCAGGCCTGCAAAGACCGCCAGAGAGTTGACACACCCTACTCCAAAGACCAGGTACATGTTTCCATGTATGCAATGTTTTTCTTACTCTAAGTGTCACATAATAATAATAATAATAATAATAATAATAATAATGGATTGGATTTATATAGCGCTTTTCAAGGCACCCAAAGCGCTTTACAATGCCACTATTCATTCACTCTCACATTCACACACATGTATGCAATGTTTTTCTTACCCTAAGTGTCACATAAAAGCAAACATACTATATAATTACACTATTACTAACAATAATGCAAAAATCAACCTGTTTTTAAGCAGTGCTCTCAACTATAGTTCTTTGCCAGACCTTTAATCATTTTGTTTTTGTTTAAATCGTAGGTGGTGACAATCTTGGCAAACCTGTCTGTCTTAGAGCAATGCGCATCTGAAGTCCTGCAAGAACAAGGTAGTCTGTTTTCTAACTATAGCTTTTTATTCCTTTTTACCCATATTTGGGATTTTTTTCCCTGGCTACACTGCAGTTTAATCAAGGTAATACACTCACGGGCCTCTTCATTAGGTACACCTGTAAAATCTAATGCACTCTATTACAGCAGCTCTGAAATAAACTCTCCTTTAATGAAGCCTCTACATTTTCAGTTTTTGCTAATGTTTTCAAAAAGGTGATAATTTATACTGGTGGTTAGTGTTGTTGTACTGGACTGGAGCATTCTTACACATTTGTTTCGCCCACCTCTTGTCCCTAAGAGGGTTCAAATATTAGGAACTCCTTTAAACTTAATACTCCACTAAACCTCCAAAATGAATATAAAACTTTAAATTAAATTAATGGTAGTGGAAACTACCAAACTGCTGACTAGATGAAAGTAAAAGTGAGACGCTTCAGTGTAATTCTTTTTTATTCCTCAGGAGGGCAGCATCACTTTAATTTCTGTGAACTAGCTTAGAAGAGCTGAAAACATCAGACATTGAACATAAAAAAATATATATTTTTATTAAAGAGGTATTATTTGTTAAATAGAGTTACATAGAGATAATATGTGTTTTGTATCATTTTGTATCCTTTCATCATTCCCATTTGTATTTTTTCAAACTCTTTTCCTTTTTCTGTTTAACGTATTCCACTGGCTCTGTACTTCTTACACTATAAAAGAGTGAGATAGATAGATGTGTCTGAGTCACTGTCTCAGTCTCACACTATCGAAGGTTGGCAGTTTCAGTCTCTTTTTCTGCTCATTAAGGCCAGTTTGATTTTATTTTTCATACGAGCACCTCAGTGAAAAAAAAATCTGATTGTTTTTGTAACAAAACATTTTTATCATATATTAAGCAGCTAAAAATGATTTAGATTTATTATCTCTCAATGTCACTTTATGAGTTTTGGCCTTTGAATTATAGCATTGCCCTTAGGGTGTTAGCCTTATAACTTATTTTTCAGAATAATTTTGAAATATTATTTAACAATAACTGGCTGAAGGGCTGACTGACTGCCTTCAGTAATTTTTTTCTTTATTATACTAACTGCACTTTTTCTATATCCTTTCTCACAGGCATGTGTAGAAAGTTTTGCTTCTTTCTTTTTCACTTGAAACCTTGACTCTTGTGTAACTTTTTGTCTGGAAACTCTCAAGTCTCTCTAAATGTGTTGTTTTGTTCCTGCTCTTATATTACATTTTACATTTTGCTGGTTCCTATGTGTTATTTTCCTGCCTGGCTAATCTGTGCTGAATATTATATATTCAAGGTATAGAAAGACTGCTACTGTTGCTGGGAGAAAAACCATCCTCTTCCAGTCCATCAGAGGGCGCTGCCTGTGAGCGTGTCCAGCAGAAAGCTGCCGTCACACTGGCCCGACTGAGCAGAGACCCTGATGTGGCCCAAACAGCTATCCAGCTTAAAGGTAGTGAGGCTTTGTGTCTTTTGGAACACTTAACAATTATCTTACTTATTAAATATCGCATTGTACAAAATGTACAAAAGAAGTAAATGAAATGCATTTTGTACAAGGTGATATGTGTATTTAATTAAAAAAATTGTTAAATGTTCCAAAAGACACACACGTCCAATCCACACATCTGGCATAAGTAAACTAATATATAAAACACACACACGCACACATAAGTGCTGTAAGTCTGTCGGTGGCCACTAGAGGGTCACAGACAGACAGTAGGAAAATGGAAAGTATTTTGTTTCCGTTTTATCAGTTTTGTAGCTTTTAAAACGGAAAAAAAAAGTCTGTTTTTTGTTTTTTTTGTATATTTATGCAACCATCTTAATACAAACATATGCATTTATGCAATTCAATAAAATCTATTTTACATTGCGCCAATTCACAACAGTTGCCTCAGAGAGGTTTATTTTGCAACGTAAAGCCACTACCGTAATCAGATGATCAGCTGGTTTTGACTGACATAAGTAAAAATGATTTTGGCCACATAAAGATATTAGTTGGATATCAAATCCTCATAATCAATACTCTTTAAAAAAATGCCTGATAGACCAGACGGAAATAATTTAAGAGTATTGGTTGTACATATGTTATTCTGCATAGCTGATTTTTCTGAATCCTTTAATCTGAATTTGAAAAAGTTACATGTTTCATAGTCTGTATCAGAAGTGACAGAGCGACTGAATCTCTCTTCTTTTTTAAAGGGGTGGTATTCAATTTATTGATCACAGAATGCTAAAAAAGACTTTTACCCAGAAGTCTACAACACACAGCTACAGTTGCTCTGTTTGACATCAAAGAGTTGGACAAGCTGCTAACTGAAATGTTCCTCTGTTGTCTTTAGCTGTTCCTCGCCTTATTGAGCTGTGTCGCTCCCCTACTGAGAGAAATAACAGTGACTCTGTGCTGGTGGCTTGCCTGGTAGGTGTAAACCGTGTGTTTTTATTTGTGTGTGCACATACAAACCTTTACATATGTGTAAATTATTCTGTGTACTGAATACAAATACATCATTCAAACTCACAAACTGCCTATTTAAATTTGACTCCTAATATACTATACATTTTCAGCGGTAAAAGTAAGTGCAATACACCACAGGCCCACAATCAGTGCTCCTAATATTGTCCTATTTAATTACATTTAAAAGGCAATTTTTAAAAAGCGGAAAATATATCAACCTTATCCTCTCCAAGCCACGCTGAGAAAGCACCATTTCAGACGCTGCGTGTTTAAATATGTACATATCATGAATAATATCTCTGCTCATACATTATCATTCTGACCATAATTATTGAGAGCAGATCTTGGGGCTGATGAGGGGATTTGAAGCACATAATGGTCAGGAGCTTAATTGGGCTGCCTCGCTGCGCTGAGAAATGCCTTCTTCTTTACTGTAACCACACTCAGTCTATTCAAATTAATGCGATTCCATCTTATCCTTTTGGCCAAGGGTTAAGTAGCGCGTTTGTAGATGTTGAAGTTTTACCTTCAAAAGACGCCGAGCTTTGACAGATCATTTGTAATTTTCAACATAAATGTTGGAGGCTCTCGTGGCTGAATGGATTAGAGGCATCACGTGTAAAACTTGTACGCTCTTCAAATAAAGCGAGACACTGGGAAAAACAAAAAACAGGGTGATTTTAAAGAACTTCTAGCCCAGTAAAGGTTATAGGATTGAATTTGGTATTTTCATTACAGTTTCTTGCTGAAACTGTAAGGATGCATAAGTTTCTTTTTGGTTGTCAAGCCATATTATTCATGTGCAGTTGCCTGTATGCATGATTGCATATTTACTGTATATGTGCAGCACAATGATGAGATATGATAACATGAATGTCTGTGTGGTACGTGTGTTTGCTAACACGCTTACTGTGCATGTCTTCAGGCTGCTTTGAGGAGGCTGGCAGCAGGCTGTCCAGACAGCATCGAGGCAGCCGACCACCAGCAGCTGATCAAACCACGTCTAGTTGACTCTTTCCTGCTGTGTTCCAACATGGAGGAGAGCTTTGTATGATCCCCTGCACACCAAATCACCGAGAGTGAAGAACTCTCATTGTCAGTACAAAACCACGCGTGTTCTGAAGGAGTGTATCTGTTTCATGACTACAGCTTTGTTTGAGTCTAAATTTCTCGTTCAGTTAATAGGAAATAGCTGAATAGATGCAGAGGACATATAAATGTGTATAAATGTGTTGCATAGTGCAACTCAGTTTTAGGATTAAATGCAACAAACGTGTATGTTGTTTTAGGAAAACGTGGGTCATTATTTCATGTTATTCTACAGAGAATTTCATTATTTCATTAATCATAACAGTAAGTATTTGTATAAGTAGATGAAACGTTTTGAAAAAAAAATGCAATGAAATGCTTTAAATTTGACCACTGTGCAATTTTTTTTACATTGTTTCTGAAGCGTTTTGACTCTATAAAAGGTTTCAGAGAAAACTGTCAATCTGAAATGTCTATCATTTAAGAACTGAGATTTAGTTTTGGTTTATTTTATCCTCATCTTCTTCAAATAATAAACTTTTTCAGTGAGCAACCATTTTTTAAAATAACTAAGTAAGTAAATTATTACCACTTTGTATGTTTTTGTTTGCTTTTGTTACAGTCATGTGAAAAAGAAAGTTTTTCTAAGTAAACTAAGCAGCCCTGTAATTTAATAGCTTAGTTTAATAGGAAACAACTCTAGCAGCAATAACTTAAAGGATGACTGAAATATGAGCTTATCGGTCTGTCAAATCATTGTGGAGGAGTTTTGGTCTATAGGCATTTGTTTATACACAGCTTGCTTAAGGTCCCTCCCACAGTATTTAATTTGGGTCGAGGTCTGGACTTTGGGTCACTGCAAGGCCTTGAGCCATTCCTTTTTGAGCCATCCTGTTGCTGATTTGTTGCAGCGCTTGGCATCATTGTCCTGTTACATGAGCCAATCTTGACCAAGCTGGAGCTGTCAGACAGAGGAGTTTTTGATCAACTCAGTGAATACAAGGTCATTGTTAATTGAGGATTATGGTGATAATTACACATGTAACTAACAGAGAGAAAAAAAAAGTCCATTAATTAATTAAGAAACGGGTTAACCGCTAACAGTCATGGTTAATTTATCTTTCAAAGCTCCCAGACAGGCAATGTAAAGGAACCCAATTCTCCTATCTTCATTGTGTCTTAGTTAAAAGATGCCAAAAAGATGCTTTAGCCAGTGCCTTAGTGAAGGTCATTTTGGTATTTTTGAATGCTGTCGCTTATTGAATGCTGTAAAATCTTCTGTTTTGTTACAAAGAAATAAATTGTCTTTGGTCAGTGCCTGTTATGTGCTATGACAGTACATGGTAGCACAAGAGTGTATACCACACAGAAAGAGAGAAATGTTTTAACCCAGTAGTTCAGAACAGCAGAATAAGTTGTGAAGCACCACAGTCTGTCTTTTCATCACATTTTACTGAGGTCAAGAGCAAGATGTTGTGAATTTTAGGGCTGTTAAGAGTGCTCTGTATTTATAATATCTATCATTATAGAAAATGAAATCACTAAACAATAAATACAAACAAATGTCTGGTTAATAGCCTATTATTGAAGACACGGTTTACTGTGTATTTAAATCATAAAGCAGGTTTAATAAATATATTTATAACAATAATAAAAGCTTTTCTAAAGAACCTACAGACAAATGTCACCCCTGGATTTAAGGTGTTTATCCAGTGTATTATATTCCAAGGTGTTTTCATTCAAAAGTCTGTAAGCACTAACGCCGCCTGCTCAGCAACAAACTGCAGCTCAACACAACAGATAGCTCGCAAACTTTGTGGACTATTTAGCAAACCAGATATTTCCCCTGTAGTTGGTAGAGAGCAAATGCGGATCTGAAAGAAGACAATGGACCCCCTAATGATCCTCTACCTAATCACATGAGCCAAGGAGTGAAAATGGGTGTGGGTCACAATCAGCCAAGGTTTCAGGTGAGCTCATTGTGAAACCTGGCCCCATCCTCTCATGTGATTTCCTGAGGTCAGATGGCCCAGGATGTGAGTGGGCGTCTGGGAAGGGATCTCAAAACTGGATTATAGATGGCAGACAGTTGGTGTCGTAAACCACCGCCTCTGTTCAAAGATGGTCGCTCACAGTGGACATAGATGGCTTCTTTCACTCCTCTTTCAAACCATCTGTCCTCTCTGTCCAAAATGTGAACATTGGCATCCTCGAAAGAGTGTCCTTTATCCTTAAGATGCAGATGGACTGCTGAGTCATGTCCTGTGGAGGTGGCTCTTCTATGTTGTGCCATGCATTTATCAAGTGGCTGTTTGGTCTCTCCAATGTAGAGGTCTGAGCATTCCTCGCTGCACTGTACAGCATACACCACATTGTTAATTTTGTGTTTAGGAGTTTTGTCTTTGGGATGAACCAGTTTCTGTCTGAGCGTGTTGCTGGGTCTGAAATACACCGGGATGTCGTGCTTGGAGAAAACTCTCCTGAGTTTTTCTGATACACCGGCTACATAAGGGATGACAATGTTGTTGCGTCTGTCCTTCTTATCCTCCCTCGCTGGTGTCTGGTCTTCTTTTCTGTGCATCTTTGCTGACTCGATGAAAGCCCAATTAGGATAACCGCATGTCTTAAGCGCTTCCTTTACATGTGTGTGTTCCTTCTTTTCCCCTTCAGGCTTAGAGGGAACATGTTCTGCCTGGTGGTGTAGGGTCCTGATCACTCAGGTGTCATCTACATATCTGTACCAGTGGCTGGGTACTCTCCCTTTAAAAGAGCCAGGAGCCTTTCTTTCCACTTCTTCCATGTAAAGGTTGGCTACAATAGGTGACAGCCATGTTTTTGCCTGTAGAAACCTTTGTTGTATTTGAAATATGTGGTGGTGAGGCAGACCTCTAACAGTGTGTGATGCTGTCTCTCTTTGAGAGAGAATTTTTCCCAAGTTGGAAAAACTTGTCATCAAAAGTTTGAGAATTCATTCATTTACAATAGCATTAAAAAGGACCTAACACCTCCCTATTATTGAAGAGTTAAACATTAAATTTTCACTAATGATTGGGAAATACACCAAGTAATAGGAAAAAAGATGTCTGAGTGTCGATCTGCAAAATGTGTCCTTTGTATTGCCATCCCTTTGATAAAAAAAACACTCAGCTTTTTTCATAAGCCTTCCTCTCCTTGGAGAGACAATTGAGGGTCTTCTTGCTTTCACTGTAGCTTCTTTTTCACCTAAGGGCACTAATGCTGAGCCTGGACTTGTAACACTCCAACTCAGCACTGAGACAATTGAGTTGCTTTGTGTGTGCGCATGTGTGTTGTCCAGCATACACGTGGGACTGTGTTCACAGGCTTTTGTGATAGAATATGCTCCTGCCTCGCTTTGTTGAAACCTGATGAAATATGTATGAATAAAGAGGAGGACTAAGCAGACAGCCTAAAAAACACAGGTTCTTTTGATATTGTTTTGGTTTGACCATGATCATGAGACCAAGTATTGTAGCTTGTAGAGTTTTTCTCAGTTTCTTAGCTCTTGAACTTTCACTTTCCTCCCTCTACATCATCTTCAGTAGTCTGTGTATGTTGTTGCCATTCTTTTGTTTTCTTTCAGTAGCAATTTGAACATTTTTAAGGGGGTAATTAACAAATAAAAAAATCAGCAAACCATCCATCTCTATTTTCATCAAAAATGGGAATGGAAATATTTGTACCCCCACTTGTACTATGCTAAACACTTTTCCAAACTATAGCTATATATACACCTGGCATTTGGGGAAGGAAAAGGATCAGAGGACTTCTAATGCAAGAAGACACTTCTCTCTGGCTCCCGTGAGACCTGAATATTTTATGTGTCACATCTTTTGCTTGGAAAACTTTTTCTCTGTCTTCCTCTTTTTATTTCAGCAAACAATGATTGAAATTTCTCCTTCTTTAAAAAAATGCTTTCAGAAGTTGATAGAACTTCACTTCTCCAAAACTCACAAATTAGGAAGAAATAATGTGTCCAAACTTTGTAGATAATTTCTTTTGGTCAAGGGATTAAAATGATGCAAGTCTGCATATTTTCAAGATGCATATAAAGAAATGTGAAATCTTGTTTCTGTTGTTAGACAAACTGTATCTTAGGCTATCTAAGACCCAAGGTCTCCATCTATAACATGAAATGCCATGTGTTTTTTTTAAATAATTGTAAGATTACTATAGCAGTAGGTGCTTTTTAATAAGGCTTTGGAAATAATAAAATTGACAGCACAAGAGCAGCAACTACACTGCATCTCTATTTCCCAACAAACATGCTTGGCTCAGTTTACCTGTAAAGCAAAAGATCAGTGGTTCAGTCCTGGGCAGAGACAAAAATCCCTTTAGGGTTGCTTTAGGAAGGGCAACTGGTGTAAAAACTAAAATGAGTTTTTAGTGCAACCTGCATCTTAGGACACATCGTAGGAATAAGAGAGCAGCTGAAAGTAACTCTAGAAGTGTACTTTTAGCAGCTTTATTAGGGCGTGTTATTTGCATACTGTTCTGCTGCATCAATGAAAGAAAAAATGTATTTAGCTTTCAACAGATCGACCTGTAGTGTTTCTAATTGTGGTCACATTTGCTGTCTGGTTTACACAGGCTTCCTTTTCCCAAATGTTTTACTAAGTGTCTCAATAAAATGTTGTGGACATTAAGTTGTTGCTGTTGACAGCACAGATACTGTATTCACCTTTTTTTTTTTTTTTTAAACTCAAGAGACGTAATTTCACATCACTTGCAATTTTCCAGCAGCAACAGACTTTTAGCTTTAGTTCTACATTCTTTCCATGACTCTTCCAGAGTAAAACAAGCTGCCGTTGAGAGACTTGTACTTTCAGACTAGTTTTACACCATTCCTTTGGTTGAATGAGCTCATTAGAAAAACCTAAATCAACAAAAACCATTAGTATCTGTTTATTTATCTCAGTCAATGCACTGCTAACATTTCTGCAACGATACACGCACGCACACAGAGACACACACGATCCCACATTAGTATCATCTTGCAGCACATATAGACCTCAGAGTATAACGACTAATTATGACTTAAGTGCCATCACTGTTGGACAGCCAATTAAAGAGTAATATTCCTGTTTACTGATAACTCCCCAGTTGGCCTCTTTTGAGGACCCAGTGGGATTTTAATTGCTAAAATACAACCACAACGCTGAGAGTAATTAATATCTGCACTTGTGGTTGCAACTTTTGGCCAAAGGCAGTGGAGGGTAAAAGCTTAATGCCATAAAAATGTCCAAGAATGTGTGCAGTGCAGAAGCTCCCTTTCATAATTTTCTTCTGTGTCTTGAAACTGCAGAATGAATGCAAGAATAAATGTTATGCAATGAAAACAAATCACGCGTGGGCAAATGGCATTTTCTTCTCTTTCTTTTTGTTATAAGTACTTTGTCAGAAGGTAATTCACCACTAAAAACATTTTGTATGTCAGCGTCTGTTTTTGTTGGTTTTGTGATTATGAATTTAAGAGTTTTACATGAGCAAACACTTGGATCTGCACGTTATTGATTTCACAGTAATCCATTAATCAGTCTTTACAGTGATGAATCGTGGTTGCTTTATTTAGGGGTACTTTGGGAGGCAGAGTCCCATCAGAAAAAATGTCTTTAAATAAAATCTGAGTGATCCCTAATATACATTTTAATTCAGTCCAGTTCAATTACATTTAATTTATGTAGCATCAAATCACAACAAATCTTACCTTAAGGTGCCTTAGTATGCATGGTAAAAACCCTACAATAACATAGAGAAAAGCCCAACAGAAGATCCCCTATGGGCAAGCAATTGGTGACAGTAGTAAAGAAAAACTCCCTTTTAACAGGAATAAACCTCCAGCAGAACCAGTCTCTAGGAGGGACAGCCATCTACCACAACTGTTTGGGGGTGAGGGGACATACACCAGGATTTGCGATCCTAAACATAGGGGCACCACTACATGTATGTAAAGGAAGTCTGTCTGAGGCACAAATGACAGTTGTGTCAAATTCTGAACTTTTCATAATAGTTTAAATAGAATCTAAAGAAGAAAAGACTAAAAGCCTTTAGACTTCAAACCTGTTGCAAAAAAAATATGAAATTACAACTTTTTTGGATGCAAATGTGTCGTTGAATGTATATATACACCTAAAGTGTTTAAATTTTGTGAAAAATTTGACACAAAAAATGCACAACAAAAAAATTGAAGTAAACATTAAGAGTTGATGAGCTGCGTCTGATGTTTCTAAACAAAACAAACAAAAAAAAAGCTATAAATTGACTCGTGAACAAGACCCTGAGATACTTGAACTCAAGTTTAAGTATCCCCCACAGTTCCAACCCAGAGTGGGCACTGACCACCCAAGCAGAAGCCTTCTGCCACTTGGCTACACCTAGGAAATTATGAACAGAATTGCTTCAGTTGAGTTACTCAAAAGCTTCAGTTGAGTTTTAGAAAAAAATTCCATCCCATGTAAAACACATTGTAGTTTTTCCCTATTTTTTTGCCGCTTAATAGGACAAAGAGAACTTTCCACTCGCCGACCACTTTTGATGTAGTATTTTTTAGTGAAAGAAACTTTCCATTGCACCATTCAAAATTCAGCTAAATGAAAAAAAAGAGGCTTCTTAGGTGCAATAGCAAGGATCAAAGAACATGAGGCAGCATGTACTGTCAAGCAAACTTTTTTTTCACCGGCCTTCAAGGTGAAACAAAACCCTTTTTTTCTTTTGTGTTCTACAAAATGATTGGTGGATCACTGTGTTTTTGTTCAGTTGTTGCCTGAGTGTGCCTTAATTTGTGCGTGCCAGGTGGGACAGCAGGAGGTCCCTGTGTGGGTCGTAACTGACTCTCAAATAAATACACCAAGCCAAGGCTCAAAAAGCTCCTTTTTTTTCTTAAGACCTGTGGCCTTGATAAAATGTTCAGCATATTCAGTGCTGTAATTTATTTTCCACAGTAAAAGTAAAAGATAAACAAAAGTAAATTTTCATCAGAAGAAAATTAACATTTTGAATCTTTTTCTTTCACCAAAATCATTGGATGGAGACCAGCATGCTTCTGGAAAAAGGAATGAATTAATGAAATGTGGTGATTAAAATTTGAGCAGCTACAGTCTAGTTTCAAAGGGTGTTTTTATTATGTCTGTATTTATGCATTTGAGTGAATCTGTGTGTGTGTGTGTGTGTGTGAGAGAGAGAGAGAGAGAGAGGAAGAGAGAGAATGAAAGAAAGACAGCACTGGTCTTCAGGGACTGGAGAAACTCCGGCAGCGAGAAACTGCCTTGAACATCGTGTGTGCAAACACATAATGTATAAGCAAACATGTTTGTACCTCCAAACTCAAGAGGACCCTCATTGAAACTATTAATTTTATTAAATTCATGTATACACACACACACACACACACACACACACACACACACACACACACACACACACACACACACACACACACACACACATATACACATACATCAGTGAGCAATTCTTATTGCAAGCACCTGAGAAATAGAGCTAATGTTAACTGCTGACAGCAAAGTGCAAGTTGACTCAGTTGTTTAAATTGCAGTTTTACAAACTACTATGGTGTAACATTTTCTCATAAAGCTGGTTCTGTGTTGGTCTCAGACTATGTGTCATGTTAGGTGTGTGACAGGCAGAGAGAGGGCCCAAAATGCAGGCCTTGGCAGACTGACTTAATGGACAACTGCTTTATTGTAGGTTGAAGGTTGACAGAACAAAATAAAGAGCAGAACTAAGCTGGAGAAAGCAACTGAAATGCAAATACAGACTAAGGAGCACATATAACATAAGGAAGGAGACGTGACAACTTGACAGGGGGACAAGGAACTGACACAACCTGAACCGAGGACTTAAATAGGCATGAGGTGTATTGCGACACAGAATTGAATTCAGAACTGAATTCTCTGCACACAGAGGAAAACTTGTTTTGTTTTTTGCTTTTTTTTTGTCATTTGAAAGAAAAAAAATAAAGTCGATATAAGTCTTTTCTTTCTCATGGCAGTATGTTTAAGTTAAAAAGAATATAGGGCTATTCACTGGAGGAACATAAAACTTAGCTATATTTTCATACTTACAAGTATGTGAGCGGTGAAACACATTTGCCATAAAGTTGAGAAAAAGTCCATTTTTAGTTTTACTCTGACTGAAATGACTAATTAGCAGTGTACCATCTCTCTGGAGACAATGTGCCTTTGGTTTGCAAGAGAGACACAAACACAGATTGATTCCAATCAAAAGTTCATCAGTCCCAAGCAGATATAAGAAGTGAAATAACTTTTGAGATAAACATTTGTACATATGTACACCATGGTCTTTTAATTCATATTTAAACAAAGGTATAGTTCAGAAAATTCAGACTCAAGTTTGGCTTACATACTGGAAGCCTTGTTCCTCCTGACCCCATGAATCTCTGTACAGGCAGCATGGACTGGACAGCAAACACTGTTACAGCAATGTTTGCTGTCCAGTACACTGTTATTGTGAAGCAGCCAGTGACGTCAGAGTACAGCAGTGCTGTTGTTGCACTGTATGTGAAAATAACACTCAACTCACTAACTGCCCGTTTCCATGACTTGAGTAGTCCTCTCTCTGATAGTATGCTCTTCTAAGTTTCTAGTGACTTAGTCAGTGTAAAGTCATAACTGCATTTTTGCTCATCAGACTCCTTCTTAGATCAACATGGGTGTGAAATATGCTTTGTTCACGATTACAGTATGATTTTCAAGAGTGATTGAAAGTTTGTTTCAAACTGTTTCCTAATCAGACTTCGAGGCATTTACTGTAATTCTGGAGGAAGCATGGAACAGAAACCCTTATTTTGTTATTATTTCTTAAGTTACAAAGTACCCTGATTAAATGTGCTGCTTTCCACCCCCATTGGTGCTGTTCAAACACTTTTGAGGCTGAATAAAACTGCTGAGTGCATTTTCTATCCCCCAAAACACTTACAAGTCTGAGTCCTTTTTTCCATGTATGTTTACTGGTTCTTGCCACACACTTGAAATTAAATCTTTAATGACAAAAAAAACCCCATCAGAGACCCGCCTTTCAAAACTGTAGCATGATAAGGGGTCATATCTGTGAGAAAACCTATCCTTAATCCTGAGAAGCAGCCTAAATATATACTTTATCACTTTATGTCTTAACTCTCAAACTTTACAAAGTATTTCATTTACACACTGCATAGACAATCAAATACAGTAGCTGCATGTTCCTGTGGTTATACGCACACACATGAAACATACTTTGATTATTGATTTTGTTTTTCATTCTGTCTTTAAAAAAACACAGAAACCTGATGTCACCCTTACAGTTTTTAATACACTCAGCTGTGCTTCAGCAAATGATTACTACACCCACTTACATTCATTGGCTGGAACCCTAAAGCTAACTGACCTAGAATCCACGATCTATGTTCCCTAAAACTGAATGTAGTTGAATCTCAGCAATGTCTCCCTGCAAACAGACTAATGCCCCCACAACATTAGAAATACATATAAGTACATGAACAAATATAAGTACATGCGTTCCTCTCTTTGGTCCTGTGAGCTCCATTCAGCATTTACAAGCCACCACAGCACGCTCTCTCCACTTAGGTCTTCCATTCCACCCAAACCCACACACCCCGATACACACACCCCCACACAGGAGATCCTTCTGTCCTCTTTCTATCCAACACCTCTGAGAATTTGTGGAGAGATTGTTTCTCCTACAGACGACCAGGCAACAGAACTGTATTTGTTTTTACTGTATCGCTGCCCATAACTGCAGACAGTAGCAAACCGCCAGGCCACGTTTGTGTAACTGTCTGTGTCCACAGTTATGACGGAGCATATCATGTAACAGCCTCAGAATCCATCGCCTTTAGTTTTTATATGTCTAACAAGGCAGAGTTTGTTTGACACAGTTTTAGCTTGGCAGCAGGCGCTCTTCTTCTCTTGGGTATTTATATTTTCAAGAGCAAGATTTATTTATTTTTTTAACTTCCATAAAAACTCTGGTAGCTATGCTAACAAAGTTTATATAAATAAATAAGCTACCATAGCTTTTTAAATTTACTTTATTTAGATTTTGGTACTCATTTGAATTGCTTTTTGATGTGCTTTAAATCAACGTTTTCCAATTAAAAACACAATTAGATGACAGCGTGCCAAGTTAGACAGTTGCCAGCTGATTCCCGAAACTTTTCCACAAACAGAAAAGTAAACTTTGCCTTATCTACTGTAACATCCTGTCCCCTAAAATGACTTATCTGGTTAAAAATTAAGAATGGTTTGTTGATTGAGTATGACCTCTTGGAGGGGACATCTGGTCATGTGTGACTGTTGGTTTATACAGGTGTGTGTACAAGTATTTTCACACATGTACTGTATAAAACAGAGCTGTTGGATTTGTTAGACTGTGAATATTGACACAATAATAGTATATTAAGAATTTAATGATTAACCCACTCCTATATTACATTTATTCTACTGCATTGCAGGACAAGTCAGTTTCTAAGAGACAGGTTTTCAGACAAAATAGGGTTTTGACCATTACATAAGTGAACAGCCTTAAAAAAAAAAGACTAGAACATCCTCAGAGGTAAGGAACAGGCTATTTTCCAAAACAAAATTTACACCTTCAAAAAAAAATCCACAAACCAAAAAGTCAAATAAGAAATTCTGCAACCTCAACAAAACAAAACAAAGTTTAAACTAAATGGTACAGTAGCTGATGAAACCAAAATGTACATGTAAGGGACTTAAATATTAACATATTAACTAACTACAGAGAAAAAAAACCCTATAGTAAGTCTTACAGCTACTTTAGCTTACCATTGAACCATTAATTGTTTTTATGTCTTCTTTTTTTGTACTGAGGACTTTGAGTTTTTATGTATTGAAATGTGCTACATTAATAAAATTCCCTGTGTCATGAACAGTGTTGGTCAAGTTACGTGAAAAAAGTAATCAGTAACTAATTGCTGATTACTTCCGTAAAAAGTAATCCCGTTACTTTACTGATTACTTATTTTCAAAAGTAATTAATTACTTAGATACTTGGTTACTTTTTAAAAACATGATTTACAACCTGAAGAGGTGATAAAACTGTCAGGGTCCTGGGTCTCCTGACCCAGCGTTTTAGTTCTTTGTGATTTTTGTATTATTGTACTTGGTGTGAGTTTCTAGTTTCGATCCCTTGCCCTTCATGTTTCTCTATGTCCCCTCTGTTCTGTGTAAGTCTGTGTCTGCATGTTTGATTTCCCCTCTGTGTCTCTCGGTTCTTAGAGTCCTCTGCCTTATGGTTTATGTCTCTGTGTTTCTTAGTTGCTGTCTCCACTGTGTCAAGTTCGCGTCTCTGTGTGATCCTTCCTGTTTTACTTTGAAGGTCCGTGTCTTATGTGAATGTGTCCTGCTTTGCTTGTCTCGTCAGTTCTAATTTCCCCCAGCTGTGCTCTCCTTCTGTGTCTCATTCTCCTCGTTACTTCCCAGTGTATTTAGTCCCTGTGTTTCTCTGAGTCAGTGTTGCGTCGTACCCTCAACAAGCTGTGTGTGTTTTGCCTCCGTGTTGCCAGTGTTTTGTTTCCAGTTCCAGTTCAGTGTTTTGTGCTTCAGTGTTTTAGTCCACCAGCGTTTTTGTTTGTCTTTTGGTGAGTTTAGTTAGTAAGAGGTTTTCCAGCATTAAAGCTGCGCTTTAAGTTGAACTTCTGTGTCTGAGTCCTGCATTTTGGATCCACCACTCCTGCTTGCCTGCCTGCCACACAGCCAACCATGACAGAACGACGCAACCATCAAATGGATCCTGCGGACTCACGGTCTCAGTATCTCGCGCAGTTGTGGAATTACTGCCGGGAGGTAATCCACGCTGAGGACACCCCCAAGAGACTCCTTCAGGTGGTCTTTTTCGACAACTTTTTGTCTTCCACCCTCTGCACAGCTGGTTTTTTGGACATTAACGGATTAAAACAATTAATAACAGCTCTGAGAGCCAGGATTTGCTTCGAACTGTTTGGCATGGGCGGTCCAGGCAAGGTAGAGTCAGCTACCCTCCTGGAAGCCCTCGCTGCCTGGTATTCTCAGCATCTGTTCCCATCAAGCTTTATCACTAAATCATTCCATCCTCCCTTAAGAGAGGGACTGCATCCTCGTTGCCTTCACCCCAGTACACCAGTGTCACCTGTGTCTCCAGCAGCTCAGCTCCCAGTGTCGCCTGCTCAGCAGCCACTCTCAGCCCAGTTAGCTCCCCCGCAGCCACCCTCAGCTCAGTCTCCAGTGCCACCCTCAGCTCAGTCTCCAGTGCCACCCTCAGCTCAGTCTCCAGTGCCACCCTCAGCTCAGTCTCCAGTGCCACCCTCAGCGCAGGCCCCAGTGCCGCCTGTAGCGCAGGCCCCAGTAGCTCCAGTGCCGCAGTAGCTCCAGTGCCGCCTGTAGCGCAGGCCCCAGTAGCTCCAGTGCCGCCTGTAGCGCAGGCCCCAGTAGCTCCAGTGCCGCCTGTAGCTCTGGCTCCAGCATTACCGGTTCCACTCGTTCACTCCATGCAGGGAGAAAGCCTAAGTCCTACTCAAGGTGCTTTTCATGGTTCAGCCGCCATTGGCACTGTTTGCCGCTCCAGGGCTTCCCCAGAGGCTAGGTCCCAGTCCTCAGCTGATGCTGGACCCCTGGAGTTTAAGCAGCCACCTGGGAAGTGCCCCGTGTCAGTGCTGTCTGAGCAGGGCCAGTGCTCAGCACAGCACCCATTTCCTTCATGTCTGCCAGTGGACTCCATGCCTGCTGGCTTTGTGATGGCTTCTGCTGGAGGGTCCAAGGGGCCCGTCCAGCCTTTGTCTCCTGTTTCAGCTGGGGGGCCCGAGGAGCCCGTCCAGCAGCCCTCCTCGTCAGCTGGTGGTTCCGGAGAACCACACCAGCCTCATGCCTCGTCGGCTGGAGGGTCCGAGGGGCCCGTTCAGCCTCCTGTCTCCGCTGGAGGGTCCGAGGGGCCCGTTCAGCCTCACGCCGCGTCAGCTGGAGGGCCCGAGGAGCCTGTCCAGCCGCCACCTGCGGCCGCCTCATCCTCGCCTGGTCCAGCTTCATCCGAGTCTTCGTCCTCGCCTGGTCCAGCTTCATCTGACATCCCACCTGATGAAGACCCTGGAGCGGTTGGTCCTGGCTCAGCTTCGGCGCCTAATAAGCTCATCACTGGACCCACTTCAGTTTGCCTACCAGCCTGGCATTGGAGCGGATGATGCCGTCATTCACCTCCTACATCGTTCCCTCGCTCACCTGGAGACCGCTGGAAGCACTGTGAGAATCATGTTCTTTGATTTCTCCAGTGCCTTCAACACCATTCTTCCCTCGGTTCTAAAGGACAAGCTGGTGAACTCTGGAGTGGACCATCACCTCACTACCTGGATCCTGGACTACCTCACCGACCGACCACAGTATGTGAGGACTCAGGGCTGTGTGTCGGACAGGGTCGTCTGCAGTACGGGGGCCCCACAGGGAACGGTTCTGGCTCCGTTCCTCTTCACCATCTACACTGCAGACTTCTCCCACAATTCCACCCAGTGCTTCCTGCAGAAGTTCTCTGATGACTCTGCAATAGTCGGCCTCATCACTGATGGGGACGACAAGGAGTACAGAGGTCTGACCCAAGACTTTGTGGACTGGTGCCAGCTGAACTACCTCCAGATCAACGCCAGTAAAACCAAGGAACTGGTGGTAGACTTCCGCAGGCACAAGCATTCTCCACTGCAACCACTGAACATCCAAGGTATGGACATTGAGGCTGTGGACAGCTACAGGTACCTTGGTGTTCATCTGAACAATAGACTGGACTGGACGCATAACTCAGACGCCCTCTACAGGAAAGGGCAGAGCAGGCTGTACCTGCTGCGGAGACTCAGGTCGTTTGGAGTGGAGGGCCCACTCCTGAAGAAATTCTATGACTCTGTTGTGGCTTCTGCTATCTTTTATGGCGTGGTCTGCTGGGGTGGCAGCATCTCTGCTGGGGACAGGAAGAGACTGAACAGGGTGATCCGAAGGGCCAGCTCTGTTCTAGGATGCCCTCTGGACCCAGTGGAGGTGGTGAGTGACAGGAGAACGGCGGCTAAGCTGTCATCCCTGATGGACAACATCTCCCACCCCATGCAGCAGACTGTGACAGCACTGAGCAGCTCCTTCAGTGGGAGACTGCGGCACCCACGGTGTGGGACGGAGAGATTTCGCAGGTCTTTCCTCCCCACTGCTCTCAGACTCCATAATAAAGACTTTAACTGATCAAGCACACACATCCATACATATCCATACATCCTGTAGCCCTGACCCCCATCGTAAGCAAATGCTTCGAGAAGCTGGTCAGGGACTTCATCTGCTCTGCACTACCCGACTCACTGGACCCTCTACAGTTTGCATACCGCCACAACAGGTCCACTGATGATGCCATAGCCCTGACACTACACACTGCCCTGTCACACCTGGAGAAGAGAGACACGTATGTGAGGATGCTGTTTGTAGATTACAGCTCAGCATTCAATACCATCGTTCCCTCGAAGCTGGACAGGAAACTGCAGGATCTAGGACTGAGCAGCTCCCTCTGCAGCTGGATCCTTAGCTTCCTGTCTGACAGACGCCAGGTGGTCAGACTGGGCAGCATCACCTCACCCCCCATCACACTGAACACTGGTGCTCCACAGGGGTGTGTACTGAGCCCTCTCCTGTACTCACTCTACACCTACGACTGCACAGCCACTAACAGCTCCAACATCATTGTGAAGTTTGCGGACGACACTACAGTGGTGGGTCTTATCACCAACGGTGATGAGACGGCTTACAGGGAGGAGGTCAGCGCCCTGACCCACTGGTGTCAAGACAACCATCTCACCCTCAACGTCGCAAAGACAAAGGAGTTGATAGTGGACTTCCGGAGGTGCAGAGAAGTACACACCCCCATCACCATCAACGGCGCTGCTGTGGAGAGAGTGAGCAGCTTCCGGTTCCTTGGCGTACACCTGGCTGAGGATCTTACGTGGTCAGTACACACAAACAAAACAGTGAAGAAGGCCCAGCAGCGCCTCTTCTTTCTCAGGAGACTGAAAAGATTCGGCATGAGCCCCCGCATCCTCAGGACCTTCTATCACTGTGCCATTGAGAGCATCCTCACTGGATGCATCACCACCTGGTATGGCAACAGCACCGCCTACAACTGCAAAGCTCTCCAGCGAGTAGTGCGGTGCTCTGAACGGATAATTGGAGGTGAGCTTCCCTCCCTCCAAGACATCTACAGGAAGCGGTGCCTGAGGAAAGCGGGGAGGATCATCAAGGACTCCAGTCACCCCAGCCATAAACTGTTCAGACTGCTTCCATCAGGAAGGAGGTTCTGCAGCATCCGGTCCCGTACCAGCAGACTGAGAGACAGCTTCTTCCACCAGGCCATCAGACTGCTGAACACGTCATAGACACCTCAGCTTCACTACTGGAACTTCAACATTATGCACTCCACACTGTATATAAATGCCACTTGTTTTGCACATATTCAACTCTGTATATTTTATATATTTTATTATTATTATTATTATTATTTTATTTTATTTTTTTACTATTTAATTTGTAAAAATGTGTATACACACACACACACACACACACACACACACACGTAGGAAAATATTTAGTATACACATCCAGAAATGCATACACTATTATATATTGTACATATATTTATTAGTTTCAGGTTGGCCATTCTTGTATTTTGCTCGTTTGTGTTGTTGTGTTTGCACATCTCTGTTGCTTGTGGGGCTCGCACACAAGAATTTCACTCGCATGTGCTGTGCCAGTGTGCCTGCACATGTGATGTGACAATAAAAAGTGATTTGATTTGATTTGATATGCAATAATACTAAGTGCAATAATCCTTTCTGTCATCGTTGTATTTTTACTCAGTTGTATATAGTATTTGTATTTGTATTCTATTTTTATCTTATTGTATATTTATTTTATTTTATTCTACTGTATATAGTATTTTATTTTATTCTATTCTGTACAGTTGTGTACTGTATTTATTCTTATTGTATTCTAATTTTTGCCTCATAACTTTTGCACTGTCCACTTCCTGCTGTGACAAAACAAATTTCCCACGTGTGGGACTAATAAAGGTTATCTTATCTTATCTTATCCGAGTCTTCGTCCTCGTCTAGTCCAGCTTCATCCGAGTCTTCGTCCTCGCCTGGTCCGGCTTCAGCCTGTGCTTCGCCTGGTCCGGTCCGGCTTCAGCCTGTGCTTCGCCTGGTCCAGCTCCATCAGAGCCTTCGGCCTCGTCTGGTCCAGCCTCATCAGAGCCTTCGGCCTCGTCTGGTCCAGCCTCCGTGTCTTCAGCCTCGCCAGGCCCAGCCTCCGTGTCTTCATCCACGCCTGGTCCAGCTTCTGCCTGTGCTTCGCCTGGTCCTGTGCCCACCGGGCCTCAGCCAGTACGCTTGACACTGGGGCGCCGCCGCTGCCTTCCGCGCGGCCGGCCCCCTGAACTGCTCCGTCGTCTCCTTCGTCGCCGCCGCTGCCTTCCGCATGGCCGGCCCCCTGACCTGTTTGGACTCCTGTGCTGTCGGCCCCCTGGCCAGCCCCCTGCATTGTTCTTTTTTCTGGGCTCGTGTTTTGTTTTGGGGCTTTCTTGTGCTTTGGTGTTTTTGTTTCGTGCCCTCCTTCCTGGGCCCCCGCCGCCCGCCCTGGTCGGGTTGTTTTCTGTTTTGGGCGGTTTTTGTTTTTTTTTTCGTTTTCTTGTGTTGGGCTGTCGGGAGCCAGCCCTTGGGGGGAGGGTACTGTCAGGGTCCTGGGTCTCCTGACCCAGCGTTTTAGTTCTTTGTGATTTTTGTATTATTGTACTTGGTGTGAGTTTCTAGTTTCGATCCCTTGCCCTTCATGTTTCTCTATGTCCCCTCTGTTCTGTGTAAGTCTGTGTCTGCATGTTTGATTTCCCCTCTGTGTCTCTCGGTTCTTAGAGTCCTCTGCCTTATGGTTTATGTCTCTGTGTTTCTTAGTTGCTGTCTCCACTGTGTCAAGTTCGCGTCTCTGTGTGATCCTTCCTGTTTTACTTTGAAGGTCCGTGTCTTATGTGAATGTGTCCTGCTTTGCTTGTCTCGTCAGTTCTAATTTCCCCCAGCTGTGCTCTCCTTCTGTGTCTCATTCTCCTCGTTACTTCCCAGTGTATTTAGTCCCTGTGTTTCTCTGAGTCAGTGTTGCGTCGTACCCTCAACAAGCTGTGTGTGTTTTGCCTCCGTGTTGCCAGTGTTTTGTTTCCAGTTCCAGTTCAGTGTTTTGTGCTTCAGTGTTTTAGTCCACCAGCGTTTTTGTTTGTCTTTTGGTGAGTTTAGTTAGTAAGAGGTTTTCCAGCATTAAAGCTGCGCTTTAAGTTGAACTTCTGTGTCTGAGTCCTGCATTTTGGATCCACCACTCCTGCTTGCCCGCCTGCCACACAGCCAACCATGACAAAAACGATAGATCCTTCAGCCCAATTCTACTTTTTCTGCATAATCCATCATACAAAATGTAATCAAATGGAAAAGTCTCTTTTTTTAAAACTTGTTTTATCAGTTTTAATCTTAACTTTATGCATCAAGCAAAAATTTAATTATATGCAACATTCTCTGAATTGAATAAATTAGTTTAACATTTAAACCTATTTTCTGCACATTCCAGCACATAAAATAAAATATTTTTTGTGTTTACACTCACTCTTTCAAATACATGCAAGTAAAACACTGCAGAATATAAATAAAGTCAAAGACTCAACGGTCCTGTTGCTCTATTTTCACCTGTAAAGCAGGACTGCGGTAGGGGGAGGTTTACCCTGGTGCAGGTGTGCCGCGGTCAGTTGAAGAATCCGCGAGTTTCTCTGTGAGTTTCCCATTACGTCGTTGTGCACTCGGTGCTTGCTTGGAAGTTTAGGGGGTTTTTTTGCTGTAAAAAGACGTTTTCTTCCCACGCACGATGGACGGTAATGTTTTTGTCACTTTTTATGGAATCAAACTCAAAGTAAGGTCAGTACTTCCAAGTTTTAAACGCTGCACGCTCACACTCTCTCCCACAATCGATATGTGATCCATTGTTGATCTGCACACAGCTGTTGTCACTAATGGCGCACTTGGTTACGTCACTGTCGTGAGACATTCTCGCAAAAAATCACGGTTTTAGTAACGCAGTAATGCAGCGTTCCTACGGGAAAGTAACGGTAATCTAATTACCGTTTTTGCAATAGTAATCCCTTACTTTACTCGTTACTCGAAAAAAGTAATCAGATTACCGTAACGCGTTACTGCCCATCTCTGGTCATGAACCAAATCCAGCTCAGTGTCTGTGGCTGTGTCCCAATTAAGAGACTGCACGCTTGAAGTACGCATTTTAAGTGCGGTTACGTCACCGCCACGCGATGACGGCTGTCCCAATTCGAAGTGTACTTCAAATGCACACTCCAAATGCGCTGTCGATTTCCCCAAATATCAAGCGTGGTCCAGTGCACGCTTTGTCACTACCCGACCTGTACCGGAAACCTGATCGGTACCCCGCATGCGCAAATCTTACGTCACTTCCTCTCTTTGCCAACATTGCGACATTCAATATATTTGAATGATACGGTTAGCGCCCAGTTAGCTCCTAGCATTTCTCAACAGCTCTGCCTCCTTTTCGACTGCCCGGGACATTTAAACAATCGTTTTTGTCTACATTGTACTGAAATGCTTCATTATTGCAAACATTTTAAGATATACTTGTTGTGTGGATGCCTTAATAGGCATCCACACTATTGAGATCCTGTTTCTCTTTCTTCTTTATTGTGTGGATGCTTTAAGCATCCACACTATTGAGTTCCTGTTTCTCTTTATTGTGTGGATGCCTTAATAGGCATCCACACTATTGAGATCCTGTTTCTCTTTCTTCTTTATTATTATTCCGGGTGTTTCCGTACACTTTTTGCCGTGGATCTACTTCCACAATTTTTGTGCTATTTTCACCGTTCAAACTCTAAACTGTTCTGCTCTTTCTGCTAATGCCGGCTATGACTTTTGGTGTTTATTACTATTATACTTTTTAAAATATTACACTTTTTTCCTTTAATTTGTCCCATTGAAATGAATGGGAAACTTCCACAATTCTGCTAAAACTTTCTTGTCTTTGAAACTTAACTACTGCCTCATACTTTCACCTAGAAACTCCATTCAAACTTTAAAATGTTCTCAAATGATTTGGCTATTCCTGTGTGATTCAGCTTTTTCAGATCTTCTACCGTTTTCATCTTATTGTGTGGATGCTTTAAGCATCCACACTATTGAGTTCCTGTTTCTCTTTATTCTTTATTGTGTGGATGCTTTAAGCATCCACACTATAGAGTTCCTGTTTCTCTTTATTGTGTGGATGCCTTAATAGGCATCCACACTATTGAGTTCCTGTTTCTCTTTATTCTTTATTATTCCGGGTGTTTCCGTACACTTTTCGCCGTGGATCTACTTCCACAATTTTTGTGCTATTTTCACCGTTCAAACTCTAAACTGTTCTGCTCTTTCTGCTTATGCCGGCTATGACTTTTGGTGTTTATTACTATTATACTTTTTAAAATATTACACTTTTTTCCTTTAATTTGTCCCATTGAAATGAATGGGAAACTTCCACAATTCTGCTAAAACTTTCTTGTCTTTGAAACTTAACTACTACCTCATACTTTCACCTAGAAACTCCATTCAAACTTTAAAACGTTCTCAAATGATTGGGCTACTCCTGTGTGATTCAGCTTTTTCAGATCTTCTACCGTTTTCATCTTATCTCTCTTTAAGTCTTCAGTTGCAAAATTGTGATTTTTCAGAAAATACATGCGTTGCTATGGTTGCTATGCAATTAACTCAGAGGGGACAGTGAAACTGTTTGAATTTTCTCTTCATGTCCAAACAACTTCTTGCTACTCGCTCAATTTCCACTCAAGCCGCAAAAATTATACATCGAAACGTAGGTATTTTTGCTGGCTTTCAGAAAATGTCCCTATCATTGTTGTGGGACTCATAGATATTTTGCAAATCTCCTCAGAGTAACACAAAGTGTGAAAACTCTCCATATAAACTCAATGGAGAGTTTGTTCAAAATCACCGCTGGATTTCTGTAATGAGAGGCATTTTCAAATTGTCATATCTCCTTAACGAAGCGAAGTTAAGACATAAGGCTTGTCCCTGTATATCTTCAGACACTCCTGATGCTCACAATTCAAGAATTATTTTCTCACCTATTACCGTTCTGAGATGAGTTAGACTTGATTGAGGGGTGGAAATTTGTCCCTCGCTCAGATTTCATCAGATTTCAAATTCTGGAAATGAGGCACTTTTTTCTCTCATCATATCTTTTCGATGGATTTCCACAGAGCCCTGAAAATTTCCATGACTGTTCACCAAAGCCTGCTGTTTCTTACGGTGAAAGAATGATTTTGATGCTCCATATAGATTTAGAGTTACCAAAGGTTGTTTGAGAGCAAGTCAAGGCAGTTTTTGCTTCGCCTCTACACAGTTACAGTGTATTACAAGTCATATATCTTTAATAATTTATATTTTATCTCTGAATTAAGAAGACCTGAAGATTCCCCCATCTCTTCTGAACAAAACGATGTCTGAATGACCGTTCTAGCCTCTACGGTTAGGAAATTATGGCCATTTGTTCGAGGGGAATCCTGAATGTCAGAAATACACTGAAGAAAACTCACACCTCTCTCTGTGTCTGTGTGTGTAAGGGCTGACTACAGCAGGTGCAGCTAATTTAACTGACCTACATATACCAAGCCCAGACTCTCAACAGCTCCTGTTCCCTTTACTGTCTGTGTATGTGTGTCTGTGTATCAATATTTCTCCTATGTTTAGGTATTACTCCTCAATCATAGTATTTCTGCTAAAGCAAAGTACTTCTACTACATCTTAGTACTTGTGCCAAATCATAGTATTTGTACTAAATCATAGTACTTGTGCCAAATCATAGTATTTGTTGCACATCATAGTATTGGAACCAAAACATAGTATTTGTCCCAAAGCATCGTATTTGTATGGAGAAATAGTATTTCTTCTAAATCACAGTATTTCAATCAAATCTCAGTAGTTGTGTTAAAATGCAGTATTATTGCCAAATCATAGTATTTGTACCCAATCATAGTATTTTTGCCATGTCATCGTATTTGTGCCGAATCATGTTATTTTTGCCAAATCGTGGTATTTGTGCCCAATTAATAATTCTGTTATGTTATAGTATTACTACTAAGTCGTAGAATATCTGTTATGTTATAGTGTATCTGCGGAATATAGTATGTGTGCCAAATCGTAGTATTTATACCAAATCACAGTATTTGTGCTAAAACATAGTATTTCTGCCATATTGTGGTATTTGTGCAAGAACATTGAACTGTTATGTTATAGTATTACTACTAAGTCATAGTATTTCTGCGTTGTTGTAGTATTTGTGCTAAAACGTAGTATCTCTGCCAAGTCATAGAATTACTCCTATTTCATACTATTTAAGCGAAATTACAGTGTTTCTGCAAAAACATTGCATTTCTGCTAAATCATAGTATTTCTATAATCTTATAGTACTTGTACTCAATTATAGTATTTGTACCAAAACATAGTATTACTGGTAAAACATAGTATTCCTGCCAAATCATAGTATTTGTACTGAAACATAGTACTTCTGCCCCATCATAGTATTTGTACTAAATCATAGTACTTGTGCCAAATCATAGTATTTGTGCCAAAGCATCGTATTGTATGGAGTCATAGTATTTCTTCTAAATCATAGTATTTCAATCAAATCTCAGTAGTTGTTGTTAAAACGCAGTATTATTGCAAAATCATAGTATTTGTACCCATTCATAGTATTTCTGCTAAATCATAGCATTTGTGCCAAATCATGGTATTTGTGCAAAAACATAGTATGTCTGCAAAACCATAGTTTATCCCTTATGTTATAGTATTACTACTAAGGCATAGTATTTCTGCTAAATCATAGTATTTGTACTAAATCATAGTACTTGTGCCAAATCATAGTATTTGTTGCACATCATAGTATTTCTGCCAAAACATAGTATTTGTCCCAAAGCATCGTATTTGTATGGAGTAATAGTATTTCTTCTAAATCATAGTATTTCAATCAAATCTCAGTAGTTGTGTTAAAATGCAGTATTATTGCCAAATCATAGTAGTTGTACCCAATCATAGTATTTTTGCCAAATCGTGGTATTTGTGCCCAATTAATAATTCTGTTATGTTATAGTATTACTACTAAGTCGTAGAATATCTGTTATGTTATAGTGTATCTGCGGAATATAGTATGTGTGCCAAATCGTAGTATTTATACCAAATCACAGTATTTCTGCCAAATCAGAGTATTTCTGCCAAATCATAGTATTTGTACTAAATCATAGTACTTGTGCCAAATCATAGTATTTGTTGCACATCATAGTATTGGAACCAAAACATAGTATTTGTGCCAAAGCATCGTATTTGTATGGAGTAATAGTATTTCTTCTAAATCATAGTATTTCAATCAAATCTCAGTAGTTGTGTTAAAATGCAGTATTATTGCCAAATCATAGTAGTTGTACCCAATCATAGTATTTTTGCCATGTCATCGTATTTGTGTCGAATCATGTTATTTTTGCCAAATCGTGGTATTTGTGCCCAATTAATAATTCTGTTATGTTATAGTATTACTACTAAGTCGTAGAATATCTGTTATGTTATAGTGTATCTGCGGAATATAGTATTTGTGCCAAATCGTAGTATTTATACCAAATCACAGTATTTGTGCTAAAACATAGTATTTCTGCCATATTGTGGCATTTGTGCAAGAACATTGAACTGTTATGTTATAGTATTACTACTAAGTCATAGTATTTCTGCGTTGTTATAGTATTTGTGCTAAAACGTATTATCTCTGCCAAGTCATAGAATTACTGCAATTTCATAGTTTTTTTTTAGGAAATCTGTTATGTTATAGTATTACTACTAAGTCATAATATTTCTGCCAAATCATAGTATTTGTGCCAAAGCATCGTATTTGTATGGAGTCATAGTATTTCAATCAAATCTCAGTAGTTGTTGTGAAAACGCAGTATTATTGCCAAATCATAGTATTTGTACCCAATCTTAGTATTTCTGCTAAATCATAGCATTTGTTCCAAATCATGGTATTTGTGCAAAAACATAGTATGTCTGCAAAACCATAGTATATCTCTTATGTTATAGTATTACTACTAAGGCATAGTATTTCTGCCAAATCATAGTATTTGTACTAAATCATAGTACTTGTGCCAAATCATAGTATTTGTTGCACATCATAGTATTGGAACCAAAACATAGTATTTGTCCCAAAGCATCGTATTTGTATGGAGTAATAGTATTTCTTCAAAATCATAGTATTTCAATCAAATCTCAGTACTTGTGTTAAAATGCAGTATTATTGCCAAATCATAGTATTTGTACCCAATCATAGTATTTTTGCCAAATTGTGGTATTTGTGCCCAATTAATAATTCTGTTATGTTATAGTATTACTACTAAGTCGTAGAATATCTGTTATGTTATAGTGTATCTGCGGAATATAGTATGTGTGCCAAATCGTAGTATTTATACCAAATCACAGTATTTATGCTAAAACATAGTATTTCTGCCATATTGTGGTATTTGTGCAAGAACATTGAACTGTTATGTTATAGTATTACTACTAAGTCATAGTATTTCTGCCAAATCATAGTATTTGTGTGAATTTGTATACTGTAATATCACTGTAGTATGTAGTGGCTAAGTAGGGGCTGTTTACAGTGTAAATAGCTCATCTCTTGTGTTGGAGTGCCCTCTTGTGGCGCCTTTTGGGTAGTGCCTTAATAAACGTGAACCCTGTAAGAATTGGTATCAGACTGATTTGTAGTGGAGGAATTTGTTGCCAGTTTTCTTAATCATAGAAACCACACCATATCACCTCTCCACATCCTCCTACTGTATGCCATGCCTCCCTGTACCATCCATCTGACCGCCAATAAACTCCACCTGTGGTAATCTAATCCCTGGATGTCAGCCTCTCCTTCTGACCGAGGATAGTTACTATTGCAGCACCACCCAGCATTAAACTGACGTACACCATTCTGTACAATAGTATTTGTGCTAAAAAGTAGTATTTCTGCCAAATCATAGTATTACTGCTATTTCATACTATTTAAGCGAAATTACAGTGTTTCTGCAAAAACATGTTTGAGGGGTGGAAATCTGTCCTCCTCTCATTTTTCAAACTCCGAAAATTAAGCCATTTCTTCTCTCGTCATGTCTCCGCGACGGAGATACAAAGAGCTATGTAAATCGCAGTCAAAGTACACCAAAGTCCGCTGATTCACCCAGTGCAAGAATTATGCTTCTATCCCACCTAGTTTTTGAGTACAAATTTATACACTATCACAGACCGGTAATTCATATTGATAATTTATTACAATTCTGCAAAGTTTTATGATTTTACCAGCTTTTCTAATATGGACCTCAGATTCTTGTTAACAGTCTATGGCAGAAACACATAAAAGTACACAGCCTGATGAAGCAGACAGAAGCAGTACCTCTGATTGGTTCAGAATTTTCACCTCTTATCAGCACAAATCTCAGCCTCTTCTGCTGTTTTCATTAAAATTGTAAGCTTTTCCACCTTTTTTCAGTTACGTGAGAACCAGTTTGGCTCAATGAGTAGCTGAAAAATATCAGCCTCTTCTTCTGTTTTAGCAGGATTTCAGAGTTCAGCTTTTTCACTTGTTTTAAGCACAAATTTCAGTTTCATTACCTCATTTCACAACAAAGTTCTTCCTCTTCACCTCTTTTCTGCTAATTTGAGCTTCTGCTCCACAGTGCACATTGTCCCTCTCATCATATCTTTGCTTGTGACCAGAACTCATTTGGCTCAGAGGGTAGGGCATCTGCAGTGAGACCCGGTGGCAGAGGTTTGAATCCTACCTGTGACAGTTGCTACACATGTTCCCTGCTTGCATGCGCTCTGCTTTCTTGTGTGTCACTGCTCTCCAGTGTGTCATTACACATACAGCCATCTTCAGCAAGCACTTCTGCTTCTACACCTCTTTTCAGCTCATCTTTTTGCTTCTTTGCCTCTTTTCAGCAGAAATTCTTCTGATTCACCTCTTTTCTGCCAAATGTTTAGCTTTTTCACCTCTTATCAGCACAATTCTAAGCAGCTTCTGCTAATTTCACCACAATTGTCACTCTCTCCACCTCTGCTTTGTGTGAATGAGTTTGGTGCAGTGAGGTGAATCGCTGCCTTTAGACCAGAAGGGCCAGGTTCAAATCCTGCTCAGGGCAATGTTTTTTGTTTTTTTTTTCAACTTTTTCAGCTTTTTTCAGCAGACATCTTCAGCGTTAAGGCATCCACACAGCATTTTCGCAGGAAATGCAAATTTTTCTAGTTGTGTGGATGCTTTAAGCATCCACACTATTGAGTTCCTGTTTCTCTTTATTCTTTATTATTGTGTGGATGCTTTAAGCATCCACACTATTGAGTTCCTGTTTCTCTTTATTCTTTATTATTATTATTATTATTATTATTGTGTGGATGCTTTAAGCATCCACACTATTGAGTTCCTGTTTCTCTTTATTCTTTATTGTGTGGATGCTTTAAGCATCCACACTATTGAGTTCCTGTTTCTCTTTATTCTTTATTATTATTGTGTGGATGCTTTAAGCATCCACACTATTGAGTTCCTGTTTCTCTTTATTCTTTATTCTACTTTATTATTCCAGTTGCTTCCGTACACTTTTTGGCACTTAACTACTTCCACAATTTTCAGCCGATTTTCACCATTCAAATTTTAAACTATTCTGCTATTTCTGCTAATGATCGCTATGACTTTTGCTATTTTTTGCTATTATACTTTTTAAAATATTCCACTTTTTTCCTTTAATTTGTCCCATTGAAATGAATGGGAAACTTCCAAAATTCTGCTAAATTTTGCTTGTTTTTGAAACTTAACTACTTCCTCATACTTTCACCTAGAACAACCATTCAAACTTTAAAATGTTCACAAATTATTGGGCTATTCATGTATGATTCAGCTTTTTCAAATCTTTTACCATTTTACTTTTATGCCTCTTAAAGTTTTGAGTTGCACAATTGTGATTTTTCACAAAATACATGCGTTGTTATGGTTGCTATGCTCTTGGCTTCCAGTGTGTCACTGAAGGTTTTGCAATTTTCACTTCATGTCCGAACAACTTCTTGCTACTTGCTCAATTTTCACTCAACTTCCACAAATTATACATCAAAACGTAGGTATTTTTGCTGGCTTTCAGAAAATGTCACCATCATTGTTGTGGGATTTATAGAATTTTGGCAAATCTCCTCAGACTAACACAAGGTCAGAAAAATCTCCATATAAAGTCAATGGAGAGTTTGTTCAAAATCACCGCTGCATTTCTGTAATGAGAGGCATATTCGAATCGTCATATCTCCTTAACGAAGCAAAGTTAAGACATGAGGCTTGTCCCGGTATATCTTCAGACACTCGTGACGCTCACAATTCAAGAATTTCTTTCTCACCTATTACCGTTCTGAAATGAGTTGGACTTGTTTGAGGGTAGGAAATTTGTCCTTCGCTCAGATTTCTTCAGATTTCAAACTGTGGAAATGAACCACTTTTTTCTCTCGTCATAACTTTTTGTTGGATTTCCACAGAGACCTGAAAATTTCCATGATTGTTCACCAAAGCCTGCTGTCTCTTACGGTGAAAGAATGATATCGATACTCCAAATAGATTTAGAGTTAGAAAGCGTTGTTTGAGGGCAAGTCAAGGCAGTTTTTGCTTCGCTCTACTCAGTTATGGTGCATTACAAGTCAAATATCTTTAATAATTCATATTTTAATGATAAATTGTTAACACTGGAAGATTCCCCCATCTCTTCTGAACAAAACGGTGTAAGAATGACCACTCTAGCCCCTACGGTTAGGAAATTATGGTCATTTGTTTGAGGGGAGTCCTCACTATGAGAAATAGGCTGCAATAATCCTGTGCCTCTCTGTCCTGCGTGTGTAAAACGATGCACCTGTTTTGGCGGGAAAACGTAAACAGCCACTCTGATTGGTGGATTTAAATTCGGCAGCTCTCTCCCTCTGTGTCTGTGTGTGTGTGTGTGTGTGTGTGTGTGTGTGTGTGTGTGTGTGTGTGTGTTTAGTGGGAGAGAGAGGACCCTGCCCTTATTTGACAGCATGTCATTGTAGGATTTAAATTGAACATAGTTAGACTGGTTGACTGGATTAGAGCCTGTGTTTGTGTGTCCCTCTGTGCATTTGTGTTTCAATAAGTTATTACTATTCTGCTAAATCATAGTATTTCTGGTACTTTTCGGTACTTGTGCTAAATACAGTATTTCTACTAAATCATACTATTTCTGCTTTTCATAGGATTTATGCCTAATATAGTATTTCTGCTAAATTATAGTATTTCTGCTTTTTATAGGATTTGTGCCTAACATAGTATGTCTGCTAAATTATAATATTTCTGCTTTTTATAGGATTTGTGCCTAACATAGTATTTCTGCTAAATTATAGTATTTCTGCTTTTTATACTATTTGTTCTAAATTATAGTATTTCTGCTTTTTATAGGATTTGTGCTTAATATAGTATTTCTGCTAAATTATAGTTTTTCTTCTTTTTATAATATTTGTGCTAAAACATAGTATTTCTACTAAATGTAGTATTTATGCTTAATAATAGTATTTCTATATATTTCTGCCAGGTCCCCAGGCAGCCAATCCTCTGTGAGGACTGAGACATTCAAATTTTCAAATCAGGGCCTGCACAGTTTCCCAGCCAATCAAATAAGTGTCCTGAGGCATTCAAATTTGCATATTGGGGCCTTCGTGGCTTCTAAGCCAGCCAATCATATCTGAGGGCTGAGGAATTCAAATCCACAAATCAGGGCCTGCACGGCTTCCCAGCCAGCCAATCATATATGTGGTCTCAGGCATTCAAATTTGCATATTGGGGAATTCGTGGCTTCTAAGTCAACAAGTCATCCATGTCATATATCTCTAAAAATTCATATTTTAATATTAAATTGTCAACACTTGAAGATTCCCCCATCTCTTCTGAACAAAACGGTGTAAGAATGACCGTTCTAGCCCCTACGGTTAGGAAATTACGGTCATTTGTTTGAGGGGAGTCGTCACTATGAGAAATAGACTGCAAAAATCCTGTGTCTCTCTGTGCTGCGTGTGTAAACAGATGCACCTGTTTTGGTGGGGAAAAGTGCACAGCCTCTCTGATTGGTGGATTCAAATTCACCAGCTCCCAGGCTGACCTAGAAACTTACTTCTCTCTCCCTGTGTGTGTGTGTGTGTGTGTGTGTGTGTGTGTGTGTGTGTGTGTGTGTGTGTGTGTGTGACAGAGAGAGAGAGAGAGAGAGAGAGAGAGAGAGAGAAAGGCTTTTAATGGGATGATCTCATTCTAAGATTTAAATTCAATATATTTAGACTGGTTGACTGAATTGGATCTTGTGTGTGGGTCTCTCTGTGCATGTGTGTTTCCTCATGTGTACATATTTGTGATTGTGTGGCTGTAATAAATTTTTTTGCAGATTTTTGTCATTTAACAAGTATATTTGAGGGACCCTCAGCATGTTCAGCATTTTTTCAGCTGTCCATTTTGCTTTTCCAATTTTTCTGTTTAACTTATTACTATTGTGCTAAATCATACTATTTCTGCTATTTTATAAGATTTGTGCTTAATATAGTATTTCTGCTAAATGTAGTATTTATGCTTAATCATACTATTTCTGCTTTTCATAGTATTTGTGCTTAATATAGTATTTCTGCTAAATTTAGTATTTCTGATTAATTATAGTTTTTCTACTAAATCATAGTACAGTATTTCTGCTTTTTATGGGATTTGTGCTAAAACAAAGTATTTCTACTAAATGTAGTATTTGTGCTTAATCATACTATTTCTGCTTTTCATAGGATTTATGCCTAATATAGTATTTCTGCTAAATTATAGTATTTCTGCTTTTTATAGGATTTGTGCCTAACATAGTATTTCTGCTAAATTATAATATTTCTGCTTTTTATAGGATTTGTGCCTAACATAGTATTTCTGCTAAATTATAGTATTTCTGCTTTTTATACTATTTGTTCTAAATTATAGTATTTCTGCTTTTTATAGGATTTGTGCTTAATATAGTATTTCTGCTAAATTATAGTTTTTCTTCTTTTTATAATATTTGTGCTAAAACATAGTATTTCTACTAAATGTAGTATTTATGCTTAATAATAGTATTTCTATATATTTCTGCCAGGTCCCCAGGCAGCCAATCCTCTGTGAGGACTGAGACATTCAAATTTTCAAATCAGGGCCTGCACAGTTTCCCAGCCAATCAAATAAGTGTCCTGAGGCATTCAAATTTGCATATTGGGGCCTTCGTGGCTTCTAAGCCAGCCAATCATATCTGAGGGCTGAGGAATTCAAATCCACAAATCAGGGCCTGCACGGCTTCCCAGCCAGCCAATCACATATGTGGTCTCAGGCATTCAAATTTGCATATTGGGGAATTCGTGGCTTCTAAGTCAACAAGTCATCCATGTCATATATCTCTAAAAATTCATATTTTAATATTAAATTGTCAACACTTGAAGATTCCCCCATCTCTTCTGAACAAAACGGTGTAAGAATGACCGTTCTAGCCCCTACGGTTAGGAAATTACGGTCATTTGTTTGAGGGGAGTCGTCACTATGAGAAATAGACTGCAAAAATCCTGTGTCTCTCTGTGCTGCTGCGTGTGTAAACAGATGCACCTGTTTTGGTGGGGAAAAGTGCACAGCCTCTCTGATTGGTGGATTCAAATTCACCAGCTCCCAGGCTGACCTAGAAACTTACTTCTCTCTCCCTGTGTGTGTGTGTGTGTGTGTGTGTGTGTGTGTGTGTGTGTGTGTGTGTGTGTGTGTGTGTGTGTGTGTGTGTGACAGAGAGAGAGAGAGAGAGAGAGAGAGAGAGAGAGAGAGAGAAAGGCTTTTAATGGGATGATCTCATTCTAAGATTTAAATTCAATATATTTAGACTGGTTGACTGAATTGGATCTTGTGTGTGGGTCTCTCTGTGCATGTGTGTTTCCTCATGTGTACATATTTGTGATTGTGTGGCTGTAATAAATTTTTTTGCAGATTTTTGTCATTTAACAAGTATATTTGAGGGACCCTCAGCATGTTCAGCATTTTTTCAGCTGTCCATTTTGCTTTTCCAATTTTTCTGTTTAACTTATTACTATTGTGCTAAATCATACTATTTCTGCTATTTTATAAGATTTGTGCTTAATATAGTATTTCTGCTAAATGTAGTATTTATGCTTAATCATACTATTTCTGCTTTTCATAGTATTTGTGCTTAATATAGTATTTCTGCTAAATTTAGTATTTCTGATTAATTATAGTTTTTCTACTAAATCATAGTACAGTATTTCTGCTTTTTATGGGATTTGTGCTAAAACAAAGTATTTCTACTAAATGTAGTATTTATGCTTAATCATATTATTTCTGCTTTTCATAGGATTTGTGCTTAATATAGTATTTCTGCTAAATTATAGTATTTCTGCCAAATTATAATATTTGTGCTAAAACATAGTCTCAATTTAAAATTACAATATTCATAGTTCATCACAGTGTCTCTGGTAAATCACAATATTTCTGCTCTGTTGTACTATTTTTCTAAATTTTCTGTAATGTTTAAGTATTTTTGGCTAAATATATTCTTTCTGTTATCTTATACTATTTCTCCTAAATTCTTGTATTTTTGAGAAGTTATGTTTCTGGTAAGTTACAATATTTCTGCTAAATTCTGCTATGCTATTGTATTTCTGCCAAGTATTATGTTTCCTCTAAGATATTGTAGTTCTGCTAAGTTATTCCATTTTAGCAAACTTCTTTTGCTTCTGCAAAGTTTTTACAATTTCTGCAACTTTTCAGCTTTTTCAGCTACTTTTTGCATACAGCTTCAGCTTTAAGCATCCACACTGCATTTTCGCAGGAAATGCAAATTTTTCTAGTTATTATTCTAGTTGCTTCCGTACACTTTTCGCCGTTAAACTACTTTCACAATTTTCAGCCGATTTTCACCGTTCAAATTTTAAACTATTCTGCTATTTTTGCTCTTTCCTGCTACGATTTTTGCTATTTTTAACTATTATACTTTTTAAAATATTAAGCTTTTTTCCTTTAATTTGTCCCATTGAAATGAATGGGAAACTTCTGCAATTCTGCTAAAATTTGCTTGTTTTTGAAACTTAACTACTTCCTCATATTTTCACCTAGAACAACCATTCAAATTTTAAAATGTTCACAAATTATTGGGCTATTCAGGTATGATTCAGCTTTTTCAAATCTTCTACTGTTTTACTTTTATGCCTCTTAAAGTTTTGAGTTGCAAAATTGTGATTTTTCACAAAATACATGTGTTGTTATGGTTGCTATGCTCTTGGCTTCCAGTGTGCCACTGAAGGTTTTGCAATTTTCACTTCATGTCCGAACAACTTCCTGCTACTTGCTCAATTTTCACTCAACTTCCACAAATTATACATCAAAACGTAGGTATTTTTGCTGGCTTTCAGAAAATGTCACCATCATTGTTGTGGGATTTATAGAATTTTTGCAAATCTCCTCAGACTAACACAAGGTCAGAAAACTCTCCATATAAAGTGAATGGAGAGCTTGTTCAAAATCACCGCTGGATTTCTGTAATGAGAGGCATATTCGAATCGTCATATCTCCTTAACGAAGCAAAGTTAAGACATGAGGCTTGTCCCCGAATATCTTCAGACACCCCTGACGCTCACAATTCAAGAATTTCTTTCTCACCTATTACCGTTCTGAAATGAGTTGGACTTGTTTGAGGGTAGGAAATTCGTCCTTCGCTCAGATTTCTTCAGATTTCAAACTGTGGAAATGAACCACTTTTTTCTCTCGTCATAACTTTTTGTTGGATTTCCACAGAGACCTGAAAATTTCCATGATTGTTCACCAAAGCCTGCTGTCTCTTACGGTGAAAGAATGATATCGATACTCCAAATAGATTTCAAGTCACAAAGCGTTGTTTGAGGGCAAGTCAAGGCAGTTTTTGCTTCGCTCTACTCAGTTATGGTGCATTAGAAGTCAAATATCTTTAATAATTCATATTTTAATGATAAATTGTAAACACTGGAAGATTCCCCCATCTCTTCTGAACAAAACGGTGTAAGAATGACCGCTCTAGCCCCTACGGTTTGGAAATTATGGTCATTTGTTTGAGGGGAGTCCTCACTATGAGAAATAGGCTGCAATAATCCTGTGCCTCTCTGTGCTGCTGCGTGTGTAAAAAGATGCACATGTTTTGGCGGGAAAAAGTACACAGGCTCTCTGATTGGTGGATTCAAATTCAGCAGCTCCCAGGCTGACCTAGAAACTTACTTCTCTCTCCCTGTGCATTTTTTTGCTGATTTTTTCATTTAACAAGTATATTTGAGGGACCCTCAGCATGTTCAGCATTTTTTCAGCTGTCCATTTTGCTTTTCCAATTTTTCTGTTTAACTTATTACTATTGTGCTAAATAATACTATTTCTGCTATTTTATAAGATTTGTGCCTAATATAGTATTTCTGCTAAATTACAATATTTCTGCTTTTTATACTATTTGTGCTAAAACATAGTATTTCTACTAAATGTAGTATTTATGCTTAATCATACTATTTCTGCTTTTTATGGGATTTGTGCCTAATATAGTATTTCTGCTTTTTATAGGATTTTTGCTCAAACATAGTATTTCTACTAAATGTAGTGTTTATGCTTAATCATCCTATTTCTGCTTTTTATAGGATTTGTGCTTAATATAGTATTTCTGCTAAATTATAGTATTTCTGCTTTTTATAGTATTTGTGCTAAAACATAGTATTTCTACTAAATGTAGTATTTCTGCTTAATCATAGTATTTCTATATATTTCTGCCAGGTCCCCATGCAGCCAATCCTCTGTGAGGACTGAGAAATTCAAATTTTCAAATCAGGGCCTGCACGGCTTCCCAGCCAATCATATATGTGTCCTGAGGCATTCAAATTTGCATATTGGGGCCTTCATGGCTTCTAAGCCAGCCAATCATATCTGAGGGCTGAGGAATTCAAATCCACAAATCAGGGCCTGCACAGCTTCCCAGCCAGCCAATCATGTATGTGGGCTCCAGGTATTCAAATTTGCATATTGGGGAATTCGTGGCTTCTAAGTCAACAAGTCATCCATGTCATATATCTCTAAAAATTCATATTTTAATGAGAAATTGTCAACACTTGAAGATTCCCCCATCTCTTCTGAACAAAACGGTGTAAGAATGACCGCTCTAGCCCCTACGGTTAGGAAATTATGGTCATTTGTTTGAGGGGAATCCTCACTATGTGAAATAAACTGAAAGAAGCAGGTCTATGTCTCTGTGCTGCGTGTGTAAAAAGATGCACCTGTTTTGGCGGGAAAACGTAAACAGCCTCTCTGATTGGTGGATTCAAATTCAGCAGCTCCCAGGCTGACCTAGAAACTTAGTCCTCTCTCCCTGTGTGTGTGTGTGTGTGTGTGTGTGTGTGTGTTTAGTGGGAGAGAGAGGACCCTGCCCTTATTTGACAGCATGTCATTGTAGGATTTAAATTGAACATAGTTAGACTGGTTGACTGGATTAGAGCCTGTGTTTGTGTGTCCCTCTGTGCATTTGTGTTTCAATAAGTTATTACTATTCTGCTAAATCATAGTATTTCTGGTACTTTTCGGTACTTGTGCTAAATACAGTATTTCTGCTAAATCATACTATTTCTGCTTTTCATAGGATTTATGCCTAACATAGTATTTCTGCTAAATTATAGTATTTCTGCTTTTTATAGGATTTGTGCTTAACATAGTATTTCTGCTAAATTATAGTATTTCTGCTTTTTATACTATTTGTTCTAAATTATAGTATTTCTGCTTTTTATAGGATTTGTGCTTAATATAGTATTTCTGCTAAATTATAGTTTTTCTTCTTTTTATAATATTTGTGCTAAAACATAGTATTTCTACTAAATGTAGTATTTATGCTTAATAATAGTATTTCTATATATTTCTGCCAGGTCCCCAGGCAGCCAATCCTCTGTGAGGACTGAGACATTCAAATTTTCAAATCAGGGCCTGCACAGTTTCCCAGCCAATCAAATAAGTGTCCTGAGGCATTCAAATTTGCATATTGGGGCCTTCCTAAGCCAGCCAATCATATCTGAGGGCTGAGGAATTCAAATCCACAAATCAGGGCCTGCACGGCTTCCCAGCCAGCCAATCACATATGTGGTCTCAGGCATTCAAATTTGCATATTGGGGAATTCGTGGCTTCTAAGTCAACAAGTCATCCATGTCATATATCTCTAAAAATTCATATTTTAATATTAAATTGTCAACACTTGAAGATTCCCCCATCTCTTCTGAACAAAACGGTGTAAGAATGACCGTTCTAGCCCCTACGGTTAGGAAATTACGGTCATTTGTTTGAGGGGAGTCGTCACTATGAGAAATAGGCTGCAAAAATCCTGTGTCTCTCTGTGCTGCTGCGTGTGTAAACAGATGCACCTGTTTTGGTGGGGAAAAGTGCACAGCCTCTCTGATTGGTGGATTCAAATTCAGCAGCTCCCAGGCTGACCTAGAAACTTACTTCTCTCTCCCTGTGCATTTTTTTGCTGATTTTTTCATTTAACAAGTATATTTGAGGGACCCTCAGCATGTTCAGCATTTTTTCAGCTGTCCATTTTGCTTTTCCAATTTTTCTGTTTAACTTATTACTATTGTGCTAAATCATACTATTTCTGCTATTTTATAAGATTTGTGCTTAATATACTATTTCTGCTTTTATAGGATTTGTGCTTAATATAGTATTTCTGCTAAATGTAGTATTTATGCTTAATCATACTATTTCTGCTTTTTATAGTATTTGTGCTTAATATAGTATTTCTGCTAAATTTAGTATTTCTGATTAATTATAGTTTTTCTACTAAATCATAGTACAGTATTTCTGCTTTTTATGGGATTTGTGCTAAAACAAAGTATTTCTACTAAATGTAGTATTTGTGCTTAATCATACCATTTCTGCTTTTTATAGGATTTGTGCTTAATATAGTATTTCTGCTAAATTATAGTATTTCTGCCAAATTATAATATTTGTGCTAAAACATAGTCTCAATTTAAAATTACAATATTCATAGTTCATCACAGTGTCTCTGGTAAATCACAATATTTCTGCTCTGTTGTACTATTTTTCTAAATCATAGTGTTTCTGTAATGTTTAAGTATTTTTGGCTAAATATATTCTTTCTGTTATCTTATACTATTTCTCCTAAATTCTTGTATTTTTGAGAAGTTATCATGTTTCTGGTAAGTTACAATATTTCTGCTAAATTCTGCTATGCTATTGTATTTCTGCCAAGTATTATGTTTCCTCTAAGATATTGCAGTTCTGCTAAGTTATTCCATTTTAGCAAACTTCTTTTGCTTCTGCAAAGTTTTTACAATTTCTGCAACTTTTCAGCTTTTTCAGCTACTTTTTGCATACAGCTTCAGCTTTAAGCATCCACACTGCATTTTCGCAGGAAATGCAAATTTTTCTAGTTGTGTGGATGCTTTAAGCATCCACACTATTGAGTTCCTGTTTCTCTTTATTCTTTATTATTATTATTATTCTAGTTGCTTCCGTACACTTTTCGCCGTTAAACTACTTCCACAATTTTCAGCCGATTTTCACCGTTCAAATTTTAAACTATTCAGCTATTTTTGCTAATTCCTGCTACGATTTTTGCTATTTTTAACTATTATACTTTTTAAAATATTAAGCTTTTTTCCTTTAATTTGTCCCATTGAAATGAATGGGAAACTTCAGCAATTCTGCTAAAATTTGCTTGTTTTTGAAACTTAACTACTTCCTCATATTTTCACCTAGAACAACCATTCAAACTTTAAAATGTTCACAAATTATTGGGCTATTCAGGTATGATTCAGCTTTTTCAAATGTTTTACTGTTTTACTTTTATGCCTCTTAAAGTTTTGAGTTGCAAAATTGTGATTTTTCACAAAATACATGTGTTGTTATGGTTGCTATGCTCTTGGCTTCCAGTGTGCCACTGAAGGTTTTGCAATTTTCACTTCATGTCCGAACAACTTCCTGCTACTTGCTCAATTTTCACTCAACTTCCACAAATTATACATCAAAACGTAGGTATTTTTGCTGGCTTTCAGAAAATGTCACCATCATTGTTGTGGGATTTATAGAATTTTTGCAAATCTCCTCAGACTAACACAAGGTCAGAAAACTCTCCATATAAAGTGAATGGAGAGCTTGTTCAAAATCACCGCTGGATTTCTGTAATGAGAGGCATATTCGAATCGTCATATCTCCTTAACGAAGCAAAGTTAAGACATGAGGCTTGTCCCCGAATATCTTCAGACACCCCTGACGCTCACAATTCAAGAATTTCTTTCTCACCTATTACCGTTCTGAAATGAGTTGGACTTGTTTGAGGGTAGGAAATTCGTCCTTCGCTCAGATTTCTTCAGATTTCAAACTGTGGAAATGAACCACTTTTTTCTCTCGTCATAACTTTTTGTTGGATTTCCACAGAGACCTGAAAATTTCCATGATTGTTCACCAAAGCCTGCTGTCTCTTACGGTGAAAGAATGATATCGATACTCCAAATAGATTTCGAGTTAGAAAGCGTTGTTTGAGGGCAAGTCAAGGCAGTTTTTGCTTCGCTCTACTCAGTTATGGTGCATTACAAGTCAAATATCTTTAATAATTCATATTTTAATGATAAATTGTAAACACTGGAAGATTCCCCCATCTCTTCTGAACAAAACGGTGTAAGAATGACCGCTCTAGCCCCTACGGTTTGGAAATTATGGTCATTTGTTTGAGGGGAGTCCTCACTATGAGAAATAGGCTGCAATAATCCTGTGCCTCTCTGTGCTGCGTGTGTAAAAAGAGGCACATGTTTTGGCGGGAAAAAGTACACAGGCTCTCTGATTGGTGGATTCAAATTCAGCAGCTCCCAGGCTGACCTAGAAACTTACTTCTCTCTCCCTGTGCATTTTTTTGCTGATTTTTTTCATTTAACAAGTATATTTGAGGGACCCTCAGCATGTTCAGCATTTTTTCAGCTGTCCATTTTGCTTTTCCAATTTTTCTGTTTAACTTATTACTATTGTGCTAAATAATACTATTTCTGCTATTTTATAAGATTTGTGCCTAATATAGTATTTCTGCTAAATTACAGTATTTCTGCTTTTTATACTATTTGTGCTAAAACATAGTATTTCTACTAAATGTAGTATTTATGCTTAATCATACTATTTCTGCTTTTTATGGGATTTGTGCCTAATATAGTATTTCTGCTTTTTATAGGATTTTTGCTCAAACATAGTATTTCTACTAAATGTAGTGTTTATGCTTAATCATCCTATTTCTGCTTTTTATAGGATTTGTGCTTAATATAGTATTTCTGCTAAATTATAGTATTTCTGCTTTTTATAGTATTTGTGCTAAAACATAGTATTTCTACTAAATGTAGTATTTATGCTTAATCATAGTATTTCTATATATTTCTGCCAGGTCCCCAGGCAGCCAATCCTCTGTGAGGACTGAGAAATTCAAATTTTCAAATCAGGGCCTGCACGGCTTCCCAGCCAATCATATATGTGTCCTGAGGCATTCAAATTTGCATATTGGGGCCTTCGTGGCTTCTAAGCCAGCCAATCATATCTGAGGGCTGAGGAATTCAAATCCACAAATCAGGGCCTGCACGGCTTCCCAGCCAGCCAATCATGTATGTGGGCTCCAGGTATTCAAATTTGCATATTGGGGAATTCGTGGCTTCTAAGTCAACAAGTCATCCATGTCATATATCTCTAAAAATTCATATTTTAATGATAAATTGTCAACACTTGAAGATTCCCCCATCTCTTCTGAACAAAACGGTGTAAGAATGATCGCTCTAGCCCCTATGCTTAGGAAATTATGGTCATTTGTTTGAGGGGAATCCTCACTATGTGAAATAAACTGAAAGAAGCAGGTCTATGTCTCTGTGCTGCGTGTGTAAAAAGATGCACCTGTTTTGGCGGGAAAACGTAAACAGCCTCTCTGATTGGTGGATTCAAATTCAGCAGCTCCCAGGCTGACCTAGAAACTTAGTCCTCTCTCCCTGTGTGTGTGTGTGTGTGTGTGTGTGTGTGTGTGTGTGTGTGTGTGTGTGTGTGTGTGTGTGTGTGTGTGTTTAGTGGGAGAGAGAGGACCCTGCCCTTATTTGACAGCATGTCATTGTAGGATTTAAATTGAACATAGTTAGACTGGTTGACTGGATTAGAGCCTGTGTTTGTGTGTCCCTCTGTGCATTTGTGTTTCAATAAGTTATTACTATTCTGCTAAATCATAGTATTTCTGGTACTTTTCGGTACTTGTGCTAAATACAGTATTTCTGCTAAATCATACTATTTCTGCTTTTCATAGGATTTGTGCCTAACATAGTATTTCTGCTAAATTATAGTATTTCTGCTTTTTATAGGATTTGTGCCTAACATAGTATTTCTGCTAAATTATAGTATTTCTGCTTTTTATACTATTTGTTCTAAATTATAGTATTTCTGCTTTTTATAGGATTTGTGCTTAATATAGTATTTCTGCTAAATCATACTATTTCTGCTTTTCATAGGATTTGTGCCTAACATAGTATTTCTGCTAAATTATAGTATTTCTGCTTTTTATAGGATTTATGCCTAATATAGTATTTCTGCTAAATTATAGTATTTCTGCTTTTTATAGGATTTGTGCCTAACATAGTATTTCTGCTAAATTATAGTATTTCTGCTTTTTATAGGATTTGTGCCTAACATAGTATTTCTGCTAAATTATAGTATTTCTGCTTTTTATACTATTTGTTCTAAATTATAGTATTTCTGCTTTTTATAGGATTTGTGCTTAATATAGTATTTCTGCTAAATTATAGTTTTTCTTCTTTTTATAATATTTGTGCTAAAACATAGTATTTCTACTAAATGTAGTATTTATGCTTAATAATAGTATTTCTATATATTTCTGCCAGGTCCCCAGGCAGCCAATCCTCTGTGAGGACTGAGACATTCAAATTTTCAAATCAGGGCCTGCACAGTTTCCCAGCCAATCAAATAAGTGTCCTGAGGCATTCAAATTTGCATATTGGGGCCTTCGTGGCTTCTAAGCCAGCCAATCATATCTGAGGGCTGAGGAATTCAAATCCACAAATCAGGGCCTGCACGGCTTCCCAGCCAGCCAATCACATATGTGGTCTCAGGCATTCAAATTTGCATATTGGGGAATTCGTGGCTTCTAAGTCAACAAGTCATCCATGTCATATATCTCTAAAAATTCATATTTTAATATTAAATTGTCAACACTTGAAGATTCCCCCATCTCTTCTGAACAAAACGGTGTAAGAATGACCGTTCTAGCCCCTACAGTTAGGAAATTACGGTCATTTGTTTGAGGGGAGTCGTCACTATGAGAAATAGACTGCAAAAATCCTGTCTCTCTCTGTGCTGCTGCGTGTGTAAACAGATGCACCTGTTTTGGTGGGGAAAAGTGCACAGCCTCTCTGATTGGTGGATTCAAATTCACCAGCTCCCAGGCTGACCTAGAAACTTACTTCTCTCTCCCTGTGTGTGTGTGTGTGTGTGTGTGTGTGTGTGTGTGTGTGTGAGACAGAGAGAGAGAGAGAGAGAGAGAGAGAGAAAGGCTTTTAATGGGATGATCTCATTCTAAGATTTAAATTCAATATATTTAGACTGGTTGACTGAATTGGAACTTGTGTGTGGGTCTCTCTGTGCATGTGTGTTTCCTCATGTGTACATATTTGTGATTGTGTGGCTGTAATAAATTTTTTTGCAGATTTTTGTCATTTAACAAGTATATTTGAGGGACCCTCAGCATGTTCAGCATTTTTTCAGCTGTCCATTTTGCTTTTCCAATTTTTCTGTTTAACTTATTACTATTGTGCTAAATAATACTATTTCTGCTATTTTATAAGATTTGTGCTTAATATACTATTTCTGCTTTTATAGGATTTGTGCTTAATATAGTATTTCTGCTAAATGTAGTATTTCTGCTTAATCATACTATTTCTGCTTTTTATAGTATTTGTGCTTAATATAGTATTTCTGCTAAATTTAGTATTTCTGATTAATTATAGTTTTTCTACTAAATCATAGTACAGTATTTCTGCTTTTTATGGGATTTGTGCTAAAACAAAGTATTTCTACTAAATGTAGTATTTGTGCTTAATCATACCATTTCTGCTTTTTATAGGATTTGTGCTTAATATAGTATTTCTGCTAAATTATAGTATTTCTGCCAAATTATAATATTTGTGCTAAAACATAGTCTCAATTTAAAATTACAATATTCATAGTTCATCACAGTGTCTCTGGTAAATCACAATATTTCTGCTCTGTTGTACTATTTTTCTAAATCATAGTGTTTCTGTAATGTTTAAGTATTTTTGGCTAAATATATTCTTTCTGTTATCTTATACTATTTCTCCTAAATTCTTGTATTTTTGAGAAGTTATCATGTTTCTGGTAAGTTACAATATTTCTGCTAAATTCTGCTATGCTATTGTATTTCTGCCAAGTATTATGTTTCCTCTAAGATATTGCAGTTCTGCTAAGTTATTCCATTTTAGCAAACTTCTTTTGCTTCTGCAAAGTTTTTACAATTTCTGCAACTTTTCAACTTTTTCAGCTACTTTTTGCATACAGCTTCAGCTTTAAGCATCCACACTGCATTTTCGCAGGAAATGCAAATTTTTCTAGTTATTATTATTATTCTAGTTGCTTCCGTACACTTTTCGCCGTTAAACTACTTTCACAATTTTCAGCCGATTTTCACCGTTCAAATTTTAAACTATTCTGCTATTTTTGCTCTTTCCTGCTACGATTTTTGCTATTTTTAACTATTATACTTTTTAAAATATTAAGCTTTTTTCCTTTAATTTGTCCCATTGAAATGAATGGGAAACTTCTGCAATTCTGCTAAATTTTGCCTGTTTTTGAAACTTAACTACTTCCTCATATTTTCACCTAGAACAACCATTCAAATTTTAAAATGTTCACAAATTATTTGGCTATTCAGGTATGATTCAGCTTTTTCAAATCTTCTACTGTTTTACTTTTATGCCTCTTAAAGTTTTGAGTTGCAAAATTGTGATTTTTCACAAAATACATGTGTTGTTATGGTTGCTATGCTCTTGGCTTCCAGTGTGCCACTGAAGGTTTTGCAATTTTCACTTCATGTCCGAACAACTTCCTGCTACTTGCTCAATTTTCACTCAACTTCCACAAATTATACATCAAAACGTAGGTATTTTTGCTGGCTTTCAGAAAATGTCACCATCATTGTTGTGGGATTTATAGAATTTTTGCAAATCTCCTCAGACTAACACAAGGTCAGAAAACTCTCCATATAAAGTGAATGGAGAGCTTGTTCAAAATCACCGCTGGATTTCTGTAATGAGAGGCATATTCGAATCGTCATATCTCCTTAACGAAGCAAAGTTAAGACATGAGGCTTGTCCCCGAATATCTTCAGACACCCCTGACGCTCACAATTCAAGAATTTCTTTCTCACCTATTACCGTTCTGAAATGAGTTGGACTTGTTTGAGGGTAGGAAATTCGTCCTTCGCTCAGATTTCTTCAGATTTCAAACTGTGGAAATGAACCACTTTTTTCTCTCGTCATAACTTTTTGTTGGATTTCCACAGAGACCTGAAAATTTCCATGATTGTTCACCAAAGCCTGCTGTCTCTTACGGTGAAAGAATGATATCGATACTCCAAATAGATTTCGAGTTAGAAAGCGTTGTTTGAGGGCAAGTCAAGGCAGTTTTTGCTTCGCTCTACTCAGTTATGGTGCATTACAAGTCAAATATCTTTAATAATTCATATTTTAATGATAAATTGTAAACACTGGAAGATTCCCCCATCTCTTCTGAACAAAACGGTGTAAGAATGACCGCTCTAGCCCCTACGGTTTGGAAATTATGGTCATTTGTTTGAGGGGAGTCCTCACTATGAGAAATAGGCTGCAATAATCCTGTGCCTCTCTGTGCTGCGTGTGTAAAAAGAGGCACATGTTTTGGCGGGAAAAAGTACACAGGCTCTCTGATTGGTGGATTCAAATTCAGCAGCTCCCAGCCTGACCTAGAAACTTACTTCTCTCTCCCTGTGCATTTTTTTTGCTGATTTTTTCATTTAACAAGTATATTTGAGGGACCCTCAGCATGTTCAGCATTTTTTCAGCTGTCCATTTTGCTTTTCCAATTTTTCTGTTTAACTTATTACTATTGTGCTAAATAATACTATTTCTGCTATTTTATAAGATTTGTGCCTAATATAGTATTTCTGCTAAATTACAATATTTCTGCTTTTTATACTATTTGTGCTAAAACATAGTATTTCTACTAAATGTAGTATTTATGCTTAATCATACTATTTCTGCTTTTTATGGGATTTGTGCCTAATATAGTATTTCTGCTTTTTATAGGATTTTTGCTCAAACATAGTATTTCTACTAAATGTAGTGTTTATGCTTAATCATCCTATTTCTGCTTTTTATAGGATTTGTGCTTAATATAGTATTTCTGCTAAATTATAGTATTTCTGCTTTTTATAGTATTTGTGCTAAAACATAGTATTTCTACTAAATGTAGTATTTATGCTTAATCATAGTATTTCTATATATTTCTGCCAGGTCCCCAGGCAGCCAATCCTCTGTGAGGACTGAGAAATTCAAATTTTCAAATCAGGGCCTGCACGGCTTCCCAGCCAATCATATATGTGTCCTGAGGCATTCAAATTTGCATATTGGGGCCTTCATGGCTTCTAAGCCAGCCAATCATATCTGAGGGCTGAGGAATTCAAATCCACAAATCAGGGCCTGCACAGCTTCCCAGCCAGCCAATCATGTATGTGGGCTCCAGGTATTCAAATTTGCATATTGGGGAATTCGTGGCTTCTAAGTCAACAAGTCATCCATGTCATATATCTCTAAAAATTCATATTTTAATGATAAATTGTCAACACTTGAAGATTCCCCCATCTCTTCTGAACAAAACGGTGTAAGAATGACCGCTCTAGCCCCTATGGTTAGGAAATTATGGTCATTTGTTTGAGGGGAATCCTCACTATGTGAAATAAACTGAAAGAAGCAGGTCTATGTCTCTGTGCTGCGTGTGTAAAAAGATGCACCTGTTTTGGCGGGAAAACGTAAACAGCCTCTCTGATTGGTGGATTCAAATTCAGCAGCTCCCAGGCTGACCTAGAAACTTAGTCCTCTCTCCCTGTGTGTGTGTGTGTGTGTGTGTGTGTGTGTGTGTGTTTAGTGGGAGAGAGAGGACCCTGCCCTTATTTGACAGCATGTCATTGTAGGATTTAAATTGAACATAGTTAGACTGGTTGACTGGATTAGAGCCTGTGTTTGTGTGTCCCTCTGTGCATTTGTGTTTCAATAAGTTATTACTATTCTGCTAAATCATAGTATTTCTGGTACTTTTCGGTACTTGTGCTAAATACAGTATTTCTGCTAAATCATACTATTTCTGCTTTTCATAGGATTTATGCCTAATATAGTATTTCTGCTAAATTATAGTATTTCTGCTTTTTATAGGATTTGTGCCTAACATAGTATTTCTGCTAAATTATACTATTTCTGCTTTTTATAGGATTTGTGCCTAACATAGTATTTCTGCTAAATTATAGTATTTCTGCTTTTTATACTATTTGTTCTAAATTATAGTATTTCTGCTTTTTATAGGATTTGTGCTTAATATAGTATTTCTGCTAAATTATAGTTTTTCTTCTTTTTATAATATTTGTGCTAAAACATAGTATTTCTACTAAATGTAGTATTTATGCTTAATAATAGTATTTCTATATATTTCTGCCAGGTCCCCAGGCAGCCAATCCTCTGTGAGGACTGAGACATTCAAATTTTCAAATCAGGGCCTGCACGGTTTCCCAGCCAATCATATATGTGTCCTGAGGCATTCAAATTTGCATATTGGGGCCTTCATGGCTTCTAAGCCAGCCAATCATATCTGAGGGCTGAGGAATTCAAATCCACAAATCAGGGCCTGCACAGCTTCCCAGCCAGCCAATCATGTATGTGGGCTCCAGGTATTCAAATTTGCATATTGGGGAATTCGTGGCTTCTAAGTCAACAAGTCATCCATGTCGTATATCTCTAAAAATTCATATTTTAATGATAAATTGTTAACACTGGAAGATTCCCCCATCTCTTCTGAACAAAACGGTTTAAGAATGACCGTTCTAGCCCCTACGGTTAGGAAATTATGGTCATTTGTTTGTGGGGAGTCCTCACTATGAGAAATAGGCTGCAATAATCCTGTGCCTCTCTGTGCTGCGTGTGTAAAAAGATGCACCTGTTTTGGCGGGAAAACGTAAACAGCCACTCTGATTGGTGGATTTAAATTCGGCAGCTCTCTCCCTCTGTGTGTGTGTGTGTGTGTGTGTGTGTGTGTGTGTGTGTTTAGTGGGAGAGAGAGGACCCTGCCCTTATTTGGCAGCATGTCATTGTAGGATTTAAATTGAATATAGTTAGACTGGTTGACTGGATTAGAGCCTGTGTTTGTGTGTCCCTCTGTGCATTTGTGTTTCAATATGCCTCCATATTTGTAATTTTGTAAGTTATTACTATTCTGCTAAATCATAGTATTTCTGGTACTTTTCGGTACTTGTGCTAAATACAGTATTTCTGCTAAATCATACTATTTCTGCTTTTCATAAGATTTGTGCCTAATATAGTATTTCTGCTAAATTATAGTATTTGTTCTTTTTATAGGATTTGTGCCTAACATAGTATTTCTGCTAAATTATAGTATTTCTGCTTTTTATACTATTTGTGCTTAATATAGTATTTCTGCTTTTTATAGGATTTGTGCCTAATATAGTATTTCTGCTTTTTATAGGATTTGTGCCTAATATAGTATTTCTGCTTTTTATAGGATTTGTACCTAATATAGTATTTCTGCTTTTTATACTATTTGTGCCTAATATAGTATTTCTGCTAAATTATAGTATTTCTGCTTTTTATAGTATTTGTGCAAAAACATAGTATTTCCACTAAATGTAGTATTTATGCTTAATCATAGTATTTCTATATATATATATCTGCCAGGTCCCCAGGCAGCCAATCCTCTCTGAGGACTGAGACATTCAAATTTTCAAATCAGGGCCTGCATGGCTTCCCAGCCAATCATATATGTGTCCTGAGGCATTCAAATTTGCATATTGGGGCCTTCATGGCTTCTAAGCCAGCCAATCATATCAGGGCTGAGGAATTCAAATCCACAAATCAGGGCCTGCACAGCTTCCCAGCCAGCCAATCATATATGTGGGCTCCAGGTATTCAAATTTGCATATTGGGGAATTCGTGGCTTCTAAGTCAACAAGTCATCCGTGTCATATATCTCTAAAAATTCATATTTTAATGATAAATTGTCAACACTTGAAGATTCCCCAATCACTTCTGAACAAAACGGTGTAAGAATGACCGCTCTAGCCCCTACAGTTAGGAAATTATGGTCATTTGTTTGAGGGGAGTCCTCACTATGAGAAATAGACTGCAATAATCCTGTGCCTCTCTGTGCTGCGTGTGTAAAAAGATGCACCTGTTTTGGCGGGAAAACGTAAACAGCCACTCTGATTGGTGGATTTAAATTCGGCAGCTCTCTCCCTCTGTGTCTGTCTGTGTGTGTGTGTGTGTTTAGTGGGAGAGAGAGGACCCTGCCCTTATTTGGCAGCATGTCATTGTAGGATTTAAATTGAATATAGTTAGACTGGTTGACTGAATTGGATCTTGTGTGTGTGTCTCTCTGTGCATGTGTGTTTCCTCATGTGTACATATTTGTAATTGTGTGGCTGTCATAAATTTTTTTTCAGATTTTTGTCATTTAACAAGTATATTTGAGGGACCCTCAGCATGTTCAGCATTTTTTCAGCTGTCCATTTTGCTTTTCCAATTTTTCTGTTTAACTTATTACTATTGTGCTAAATCATACTATTTCTGCTATTTTATAAGATTTGTGCTTAATATACTATTTCTGCTTTTATAGGATTTGTGCTTAATATAGTATTTCTGCTTTTTATAAGATTTGTGCTTAATATAGTATTTCTGCTAAATGTAGTATTTATGCTTAATCATATTATTTCTGCTTTTCATAGGATTTGTGCTTAATATAGTATTTCTGCTAAATTTAGTATTTCTGATTAATTATAGTTTTTCTACTAAATCATAGTACAGTATTTCTGCTTTTTATGGGATTTGTGCTAAAACAAAGTATTTCTACTAAATGTAGTATTTATGCTTAATCATACCATTTCTGCTTTTTATAGGATTTGTGCTTAATATAGTATTTCTGCTAAATTATAGTATTTCTGCCAAATTATAATATTTGTGCTAAAACATAGTCTTAATTTAAAATTACAATATTCATAGTTCATCACAGTGTCTCTGGTAAATCACAATATTTCTGCTCTGTTGTACTATTTTTCTAAATCATAGTGTTTCTGTAATGTTTAAGTATTTTTGGCTAAATATATTCTTTCTGTTATCTTATACTATTTCTCCTAAATTCTTGTATTTTTGAGAAGTTATCATGTTTCTGGTAAGTTACAATATTTCTGCTAAATTCTGCTATGTTATTGTATCTCTGCCAAGTATTATGTTTCCTCTAAGATATTGCAGTTCTGCTAAGTTATTCCATTTTAGCAAAGTTCTTTTGCTTCTGCAAAGTTTTTACAATTTCTGCAACTTTTCAGCTTTTTCAGCTACTTTTTGCATACAGCTTCAGCTTTAAGCATCCACACTGCATTTTCGCAGGAAATGCAAATTTTTCTAGTTCTTTATTATTATTATTCCGGGTGTTTCCGTACACTTTTCGCCGTTAAACTACTTCCACAATTTTCAGCCGATTTTCACCGTTCAAATTTTAAACTATTCTGCTATTTTTGCTCTTTCCTGCTATGACTTTTGCTATTTTTAACTATTATACTTTTTAAAATATTCCACTTTTTTCCTTTAATTTGTCCCATTGAATTGAATGGAAATCTTCCAAAATTCTGCTAAATTTTGCTTGTTTTTGAAACTTAACTACTTCCTCATACTTTCACCTAGAACAACCATTTAAACTTTAAAATGTTCACAAATTATTGGGCTATTCATGTATGATTCAGCTTTTTCAAATCTTTTACTGTTTTACTTTTATGCCTCTTAAAGTTTTGAATTGCAAAATTGTGATTTTTCACAAAATACATGCGTTGTTATGGTTGCTATGCTCTTGGCTTCCAGTGTGCCACTGAAGGTTTTGCAATTTTCACTTCACGTCCGAACAACTTCCTGCTACTTGCTCAATTTTCACTCAACTTCCACAAATTATACATCAAAACGTAGGTATTTTTGCTGGCTTTCAGAAAATGTCACCATCATTGTTGTGGGATTTATAGAATTTTTGCAAATCTCCTCAGACTAACACAAGGTCAGAAAACTCTCCATATAAAGTGAATGGAGAGCTTGTTCAAAATCACCGCTGGATTTCTGTAATGAGAGGCATATTCGAATCGTCATATCTCCTTAACGAAGCAAAGTTAAGACATGAGGCTTGTTCCCGAATATCTTCAGACACCCCTGACGCTCACAATTCAAGAATTTCTTTCTCACCTATTACCGTTCTGAAATGAGTTGGACTTGTTTGAGGGTAGGAAATTCGTCCTTCGCTCAGATTTCTTCAGATTTCAAACTGTGGAAATGAACCACTTTTTTCTCTCGTCATAACTTTTTGTTGGATTTCCACAGAGACCTGAAAATTTCCATGATTGTTCACCAAAGCCTGCTGTCTCTTACGGTGAAAGAATGATATCGATACTCCAAATAGATTTCGAGTTAGAAAGCGTTGTTTGAGGGCAAGTCAAGGCAGTTTTTGCTTCGCTCTACTCAGTTATGGTGCATTAGAAGTCAAATATCTTTAATAATTCATATTTTAATGATAAATTGTAAACACTGGAAGATTCCCCCATCTCTTCTGAACAAAACGGTGTAAGAATGACCGCTCTAGCCCCTACGGTTTGGAAATTATGGTCATTTGTTTGAGGGGAGTCCTCACTATGAGAAATAGGCTGCAATAATCCTGTGCCTCTCTGTGCTGCGTGTGTAAAAAGAGGCACATGTTTTGGCGGGAAAAAGTACACAGGCTCTCTGATTGGTGGATTCAAATTCAGCAGCTCCCAGGCTGACCTAGAAACTTACTTCTCTCTCCCTGTGCATTTTTTTGCTGATTTTTTCATTTAACAAGTATATTTGAGGGACCCTCAGCATGTTCAGCATTTTTTCAGCTGTCCATTTTGCTTTTCCAATTTTTCTGTTTAACTTATTAGTATTGTGCTAAATAATACTATTTCTGCTATTTTATAAGATTTGTGCCTAATATAGTATTTCTGCTAAATTACAATATTTCTGCTTTTTATACTATTTGTGCTAAAACATAGTATTTTTACTAAATGTAGTATTTATGCTTAATCATACTATTTCTGCTTTTTATAGGATTTTTGCTCAAACATAGTATTTCTACTAAATGTAGTGTTTATGCTTAATCATCCTATTTCTGCTTTTTATAGGATTTGTGCTTAATATAGTATTTCTGCTAAATTATAGTATTTCTGCTTTTTATAGTATTTGTGCTAAAACATAGTATTTCTACTAAATGTAGTATTTATGCTTAATCATAGTATTTCTATATATTTCTGCCAGGTCCCCAGGCAGCCAATCCTCTGTGAGGACTGAGAAATTCAAATTTTCAAATCAGGGCCTGCACGGCTTCCCAGCCAATCATATATGTGTCCTGAGGCATTCAAATTTGCATATTGGGGCCTTCATGGCTTCTAAGCCAGCCAATCATATCTGAGGGCTGAGGAATTCAAATCCACAAATCAGGGCCTGCACGGCTTCCCAGCCAGCCAATCATATATGTGGTCTCAGGCATTCATATTTGCATATTGGGGAATTCGTGGCTTCTAAGTCAACAAGTCATCCATGTCATATATCTCTAAAAATTCACATTTTAATGATAAATTGTTAACACTGGAAGATTCCCCCATCTCTTCTGAACAAAACAGTGTAAGAATGACCGCTCTAGCCCCTACGGTTAGGAAATTATGGTCATTTGTTTGAGGGGAGTCGTCACTATGAGAAATAGACTGCAATAATCCTGTGCCTCTCTCTGCTGCGTGTGTAAAAAGATGCACCTTTTTTGGCGGGAAAACGTAAACAGCCACTCTGATTGGTGGATTTAAATTCGGCAGCTCTCTCCCTCTGTGTCTGTCTGTGTGTGTATGTGTGTGTGTGTGTGTGTGTGTTTAGTGGGAGAGAGAGAACCCTACCCTTATTTGGCAGCATGTCACTGTAGGATTTAAATTGAATATAGTTAGACTGATTGACTGGATTAGAGCCTGTGTTTGTGTGTCCCTCTCTGCATTTCTGTTTCAATATGCCTCCATATTTGTAATTTTGTAAGTTATTGCTATTCTGCTAAATCATAGTATTTCTGGTACTTTTCGGTACTTGTGCTAAATACAGTATTTCTGCTAAATTATAGTATTTCTGCTTTATTATACTATTTGTGCTAAAACATAGTATTTCTACTAAATGTAGTATTTCTGCTTTTTATACTATTTGTGCTAAATTATAATATTTCTGCTATTTCATAAGATTTGTGCTTAATATAGTATTTCTGCTTTTAATAGGATTTGTGCTTAATATAGTATTTCTGCTTTTTATAGAATTTGTGCTTAATATAGTATTTCTGCTTTTTATAGAATTTGTGCTTAATATAGTATTTCTGCTTTTTATAGGATTTGTGCTTAATATAGTATTTCTGCTAAATTATAGTATTTCTGCTTTTTATAGTATTTGTGCTAAAACATAGTATTTCTACTAAATGTAGTATTTATGCTTAATCATAGTATTTCTATATATTTCTGCCAGGTCCCCAGGCAGCCAATCCTCTGTGAGGACTTAGACATTCAAATTTTCAAATCAGGGCCTGCACGGTTTCCCAGCCAATCATATATGTGTCCTGAGGCATTCAAATTTGCATATTGGGGCCTTCATGGCTTCTAAGCCAGCCAATCATATCTGAGGGCTGAGGAATTCAAATCCACAAATCAGGGCCTGCACGGCTTCCCAGCCAGCCAATCATATATGTGGCCTCAGCCATTCAAATTTGCATATTGGGGGAATTCGTGGCTTCTAAGTCAACAAGTCATCCATGTCGTATATCTCTAAAAATTCACATTTTAATGATAAATTGTTAACACTGGAAGATTCCCCCATCTCTTCTGAACAAAACGGTGTAAGAATGACCGCTCTAGCCCCTACGGTTAGGAAATTATGGTCATTTGTTTGAGGGGAGTCGTCACTATGAGAAATAGGCTGCAATAATCCTGTGCCTCTCTCTGCTGCGTGTGTAAAAAGATGCACCTGTTTTGGCGGGAAAAAGTACACATGCTCTCTGATTGGTGGATTCAAATTCAGCAGCTCCCAGGCTGACCTAGAAACTTACTTCTCTCTCCCTGTGCATTTTTTTGCTGATTTTTTCATTTAACAAGTATATTTGAGGGACCCTCAGCATGTTCAGCATTTTTTCAGCTGTCCATTTTGCTTTTCCAATTTTTCTGTTTAACTTATTACTATTGTGCTAAATCATACTGTTTCTGCTATTTCATAAGATTTGTGCTTAATATAGTATTTCTGCTTTTAATAGGATTTGTGCTTAATATAGTATTTCTGCTTTTTATAGAATTTGTGCTTAATATAGTATTTCTGCTTTTTATAGAATTTGTGCTTAATATAGTATTTCTGCTTTTTATAGGATTTGTGCTTAATATAGTATTTCTGCTAAATTATAGTATTTCTGCTTTTTATAGTATTTGTGCTAAAACATAGTATTTCTACTAAATGTAGTATTTATGCTTAATCATAGTATTTCTATATATTTCTGCCAGGTCCCCAGGCAGCCAATCCTCTGTGAGGACTTAGACATTCAAATTTTCAAATCAGGGCCTGCACGGTTTCCCAGCCAATCATATATGTGTCCTGAGGCATTCAAATTTGCATATTGGGGCCTTCATGGCTTCTAAGCCAGCCAATCATATCTGAGGGCTGAGGAATTCAAATCCACAAATCAGGGCCTGCACGGCTTCCCAGCCAGCCAATCATATATGTGGCCTCAGCCATTCAAATTTGCATATTGGGGGAATTCGTGGCTTCTAAGTCAACAAGTCATCCATGTCGTATATCTCTAAAAATTCACATTTTAATGATAAATTGTTAACACTGGAAGATTCCCCCATCTCTTCTGAACAAAACGGTGTAAGAATGACCGCTCTAGCCCCTACGGTTAGGAAATTATGGTCATTTGTTTGAGGGGAGTCCTCACTATGAGAAATAGGCTGCAATAATCCTGTGCCTCTCTCTGCTGCGTGTGTAAAAAGATGCACCTGTTTTGGCGGGAAAAAGTACACAGGCTCTCTGATTGGTGGATTCAAATTCAGCAGCTCCCAGGCTGACCTAGAAACTTACTTCTCTCTCCCTGTGCATTTTTATGCTGATTTTTTCATTTAACAAGTATATTTGAGGGACCCTCAGCATGTTCAGCATTTTTTCAGCTGTCCATTTTGCTTTTCCAATTTTTCTGTTTAACTTATTACTATTGTGCTAAATCATACTGTTTCTGCTATTTCATAAGATTTGTGCTTAATATAGTATTTCTGCTTTTAATAGGATTTGTGCTTAATATAGTATTTCTGCTTTTTATAGAATTTGTGCTTAATATAGTATTTCTGCTTTTTATAGAATTTGTGCTTAATCATACTATTTCTGCTTTTTATAGGATTTGTGCCTAATATAGTATTTCTGCTTTTTATAGGATTTGTGCTTAATATAGTATTTCTGCTAAATTATAGTATTTCTGCTTTTTATAGTATTTGTGCTAAAACATAGTATTTCTACTAAATGTAGTATTTATGCTTAATCATAGTATTTCTATATATTTCTGCCAGGTCCCCAGGCAGCCAATCCTCTGTGAGGACTTAGACATTCAAATTTTCAAATCAGGGCCTGCACGGCTTCCCAGCCAATCATATATGTGTCCTGAGGCATTCAAATTTGCATATTGGGGCCTTCATGGCTTCTAAGCCAGCCAATCATATCTGAGGGCTGAGGAATTCAAATCCACAAATCAGGGCCTGCACGGCTTCCCAGCCAGCCAATCATATATGTGGCCTCAGCCATTCAAATTTGCATATTGGGGAATTCGTGGCTTCTAAGTCAACAAGTCATGTCATATATCTCTAAAAATTCATATTTTAATGATAAATTGTCAACACTTGAAGATTCCCCCATCTCTTCTGAACAAAACGGTGTAAGAATGACCGCTCTAGCCCCTACGGTTAGGAAATTATGGTCATTTGTTTGAGGGGAGTCGTCACTATGAGAAATAGACTGCAATAATCCTGTGCCTCTCTCTGTGCTGCGTGTGTAAACAGAAGCACCCGTTTTGGTGGGGAAAAGTGCACAGCCTCTCTGATTGGTGGATTCAAATTCAGCAGCTCCCAGGCTGACCTAGAAACTTACTTCTCTCTCCCTGTGTGTGTGTGTGTGTGTGTGTGTGTGTGTGTGTGTGTGTGTGTGTGTGTGTGTGTGTGTGTGTGTCTGTGTGTGACAGGGAGAGAGAGAGAGAGAGAGAGAGAGAGAGAGAGAGAGAGAGAGAAAGCCTTTTAATGGGATGATCTCATTGTAAGATTCAAATTCAATATATTTAGACTGGGTGACTGAATTTGATCTTGTGTGTGTGTCTCTCTGTGCATGTGTGTTTCCTTATGTGTAGATATTTGTGATTGTGTGGCTGTTATAGATTTTTTTGCTGATTTTTTTCATTTAACAAGTATAGTTGAGGGACCTTCAGCACGTTCAGCATTTTTTCAGCTGTCCATTTTGCTTTTCCAATTTTTCTGTTTAAGTTATTACTATTGTGCTAAATCATACTATTTCTGCTATTTCATAAGATTTCTGCTTAATATACTAGTTCTGCTTTTTATAGGATTTGTGCTTAATATACTATTTCTGCTTTTTATAGAATTTGTGCTTAATATAGTATTTCTGCTTTTTATAGAATTTGTGCTTAATATAGTATTTCTGCTTTTTATAGGATTTGTGCTTAATATAGTATTTCTGCTAAATTATAGTATTTCTGCTTTTTATAGTATTTGTGCTAAAACATAGTATTTCTACTAAATGTAGTATTTATGCTTAATCATAGTATTTCTATATATTTCTGCCAGGTCCCCAGGCAGCCAATCCTCTGTGAGGACTTAGACATTCAAATTTTCAAATCAGGGCCTGCACGGTTTCCCAGCCAATCATATATGTGTCCTGAGGCATTCAAATTTGCATATTGGGGCCTTCATGGCTTCTAAGCCAGCCAATCATATCTGAGGGCTGAGGAATTCAAATCCACAAATCAGGGCCTGCACGGCTTCCCAGCCAGCCAATCATATATGTGGCCTCAGCCATTCAAATTTGCATATTGGGGAATTCGTGGCTTCTAAGTCAACAAGTCATGTCATATATCTCTAAAAATTCATATTTTAATGATAAATTGTCAACACTTGAAGATTCCCCCATCTCTTCTGAACAAAACGGTGTAAGAATGACCGCTCTAGCCCCTACGGTTAGGAAATTATGGTCATTTGTTTGAGGGGAGTCGTCACTATGAGAAATAGACTGCAATAATCCTGTGCCTCTCTCTGTGCTGCGTGTGTAAACAGAAGCACCCGTTTTGGTGGGGAAAAGTGCACAGCCTCTCTGATTGGTGGATTCAAATTCAGCAGCTCCCAGGCTGACCTAGAAACTTACTTCTCTCTCCCTGTGTGTGTGTGTGTGTGTGTGTGTGTGTGTGTGTGTGTGTGTGTGTGTGTGTGTGTGTCTGTGTGTGACAGGGAGAGAGAGAGAGAGAGAGAGAGAGAGAGAGAGAGAGAGAGAAAGGCTTTTAATGGGATGATCTCATTGTAAGATTCAAATTCAATATATTTAGACTGGGTGACTGAATTTGATCTTGTGTGTGTGTCTCTCTGTGCATGTGTGTTTCCTTATGTGTAGATATTTGTGATTGTGTGGCTGTTATAGATTTTTTTGCTGATTTTTTTCATTTAACAAGTATAGTTGAGGGACCTTCAGCACGTTCAGCATTTTTTCAGCTGTCCATTTTGCTTTTCCAATTTTTCTGTTTAAGTTATTACTATTGTGCTAAATCATACTATTTCTGCTATTTCATAAGATTTCTGCTTAATATACTAGTTCTGCTTTTTATAGGATTTGTGCTTAATATACTATTTCTGCTTTTTTATAGGATTTGTGCTTAATATACTATTTCTGCTTTTTATAGGATTTATGCTTAATCATACTATTTCTATATATTTCTGCCAGGTCCCCAGGCAGCCAATCCTCTGTGAGGACTCAGACATTCAAGTATACAGATCACAGCCTGCACGGCTTCCCAGCCAGCCAATCATATCTGAGGTCTCCCGTTTCCTCTCTCGTCATATCTCAGCGACAGATGTACAGAGAGCAATGAAAATCGCAGTCAAAGTACACCAAAGTCCGCTGATTCAGCCAGTAGAAGAATTATGCTTCTAGTCCACCTAGTTTTTGAGTTACACACTGTTTTGTAACTCCAAAAATGGCATTTTTCGCCTCTCACCGCGATCTAATTCTGACTCCTCATCAGCCTGTTTTTCAAAACGCCTGCTCTCTTTCCCAGTGGCGCAGTTGGTAATGACACGGGTCTGCAAGCCAAAGATCGTGGGTTCGATTCCACCTTGGTCAACATGTTTTTTTTCCCTACAAATTAATACACTGTCACAGACCAGTAATTCATATTCATCATTTATTACAATTCTGCAAACTTTTATGATTTTACCAGCTTTTCTAATATAGACCTCACATTCTTGTTAACACTCCATGGCACAAATACTCTTCCCTTTACGCTCTGTGTATGTGTGTGTGTGTATATCAATATTTCTCCCATTTTAAAGTATTACTCCTCCATAATTGTATTTCTGTTAAATCAAAGTACTTTTATTACATCTTAGTACTTCTGCTCAATCATAGTATTTCTGCTAAATGATAGTATTTCTGCTACTTTGTGGTACTTGTGCTAAACACAGTATTTCTGCTAAATCATACTATTTCTACTATATTATATTTTTCTTTCTAAATATAGCATTTCTGCTATATAATAGTATTTCTGCTATGTTATAATATTTGTGCTAAACCAGTGTATTTGTGCTGAAACATAGTATTTCTGCCAAATGATAGTATTTCTGTCAAATTATAGTATTTGTGCTAAAAAATAGTATTAATTTAAAATTACAATATTCATAGTTCATCACAGTGTCTCTGGTAAATCACAGTATTTGTACTATGTTGTACTATTTTTCTAAATCATAGTGTTTCTGTAATGTTTAAGTATTTTTGGCTAAATATATTCTTTCTGTTATCTTATACTATTTCTCCTAAATTCTTGTATTTTTGAGAAGTTATGTTTCTGGCAAGTTACAATATTTCTGCTAAGTTCTGCTATGCTATTGTATTTCTGCCAAGTATTATGTTTCCTCTAAGATATTGCAGTTCTGCTAAATTATTACATTTTAGCAATGTTCCTTTGCTTCTGCAAAGTTTTTACAATTTCTGCAACTTTTCAGCTTTTTCAGCTACTTTTTGCATACAGCTTCAGCTTTAAGCATCCACACTGCATTTTCGCAGGAAATGCAAATTTTTCTAGTTATTATTCCGGGTGTTTCCGTACACTTTTTGCCGTGGATCTACTTCCACAATTTTTGTGCTATTTTCACCGTTCAAACTCTAAACTGTTCTGCTCTTTCTGCTAATGCCGGCTATGACTTTTGGTGTTTATTACTATTATACTTTTTAAAATATTACACTTTTTTCCTTTAATTTGTCCCATTGAAATGAATGGGAAACTTCCACAATTCTGCTAAAACTTTCTTGTCTTTGAAACTTAACTACTGCCTCATACTTTCACCTAGAAACTCCATTCAAACTTTAAAATGTTCTCAAATGATTTGGCTATTCCTGGATGATTCAGCTTTTTCAGATCTTCTACCGTTTTAATCTTATCCCTCTTTGAGTTTTCAGTTGCAAAATTGTGATTTTTCAGAAAATACATGCGTTGCTATGGTTGCTATGCAATTAACTCAGAGGGGACAGTGAAACTGTTTGAATTTTCTCTTCATGTCCAAACAACTTCTTTCTACTCGCTCAATTTCCACTCAAGCCCCACAAATTATACATCAAAACGTAGGTATTTTTGCTGGCTTTCAGAAAATGTCACTATCATTGTTGTGGGACTCATAGATATTTTGCAAATCTCCTCAGAGTAACACAAAGTCAGAAAACTCTCCATATAAACTCAATGGAGAGTTTGTTCAAAATCACCGCTGGATTTCTCTAATGAGAGGCATTTTCAAATTGTCATATCTCCTTAACGAAGCGAAGTTAAGACATGAGGCTTGTCCCCGTATATGTTCAGACACTCCTGACGCTCACAATTCAAGAATTTCTTTCTCACCTATTACCATTCTGAAATGAGTTGGACTTGTTTGAGGGTAGGAAATTTGTCCCTCGCTCAGATTTCATCAGATTTCAATCTCTGGAAATGAACCACTTTTTTCTCTCGTCATATCTTTTTGATGGATTTCCACAGAGCCCTGAAAATTTCCATGACTGTTCACCAAAGCCTGCTGTTTCTTACGGTGAAAGAATGATTTTGATGCTCCATATAGATTTAGAGTTACCAAAGGTTGTTTGAGCGCAAGTCAAGGCAGTTTTTGCTTCGCCTCTACTCAGTTACAGTGTATTACAAGTCATATATCTTTAATAATTTATGTTTTATCTCTGAATTATGAAGACCTGAAGATTCCCCCATCTCTTCTGAATAAAACGATGCCTGAATGACCGTTCTAGCCTCTACGGTTAGGAAATTATGGCCATTTGTTCGAGGGGAATCCTGAATGTCAGAAATACACTGAAGAAAACTCACACCTCTCTCTGTGCCTGCGTGTGTAAGGGCTGACTACAGCAGGTGCAGCTAATTTAACTGACCTACATATACCAAGCCCAGACTCTCAACAGCTCCTGTTCCCTTTACTGTCTGTGTATGTGTGTCTGTGTATCAATATTTCTCCTATGTTTAGGTATTACTCCTCAATCATAGTATTTCTGCTAAAGCAAAGTACTTCTACTACATCTTAGTACTTCTGCTAAATCATAGTATTTCTGCCAATTCATAGTATTTTTGCAAAATCATGGTATTTGTGCAAAATCATGGTTTTGGGGCCAAACATTTCTGTTATTTTATAATATATGTGCTGAATATATTATATGTGCCAAATCATAGTATTTATCCCAAATTATAGTATTTATGCCAAATTACAGTATTTCTGCTAAACCAGAGTATTCCTGCCAAATCATAGTATTTGTACTGAAACATGGTACTTCTGCCCAATCATAGTATTTGTACTAAATCATAGTACTTGTGCCAAATCATAGTATTTATACCCAATCATAGTATTTCTGCTAAATCATAGCATTTGTGCCAAATCATGGTATTTGTGCAAAAACATAGTATGTCTGCAAAACCATAGTATATCTGTTATGTTATAGTATTACTACTAAGGCATAGTATTTCTGCCAAATCATAGTGTGTGTGCCAAATCGCAGTATTTATACCAAATCACAGTATTTGTGGTAAAACATAGTATTTCTGCCATATTGTGGTATTTGTGCAAGAACATTGAACTGTTATGTTATAGTATTACTACTAAGTCATAGTATTTCTGCATTGTTATAGTATTTGTACTAAAACGTAGTATCTCTGCCAAGTCATAGAATTACTGCAATTTCATAGTTTTTTTTAGGAAATCTGTTATGTTATAGTATTACTACTAAGTCATAGTATTTCTGCCAAATCATAGTATTTGTGCCAAAGCATCGTATTTGTATGGAGTCATAGTATTTCTTCTAAATCATAGTATTTCAATCAAATCTCAGTAGTTGTTGTTAAAACGCAGTATTATTGCCAAATCATAGTATTTGTACCCAATCATAGTATTTCTGCTAAATCATAGCATTTGTGCCAAATCATGGTATTTGTGCAAAAACATAGTATGTCTGCAAAACCATAGTATATCTCTTATGTTATAGTATTACTACTAAGGCATAGTATTTCTGCCAAATCATAGTATTTGTACTAAATCATAGTACTTGTGCCAAATCATAGTATTTGCTGAACATCATAGTATTGGAACCAAAACATAGTATTTGTCCCAAAGCATCGTATTTGTATTGAGTAATAGTATTTCTTCTAAATCATAGTATTTCAATCAAATCTCAGTAGTTGTGTTAAAATGCAGTATTATTGCCAAATCATAGTATTTGTACCCAATCATAGTATTTTTGCCAAATCGTGGTATTTGTGCCCAATTAATAATTCTGTTATGTTATAGTATTACTACTAAGTCGTAGAATATCTGTTATGTTATAGTGTATCTGCGGAATATAGTATGTGTGCCAAATCGTAGTATTTACACCAAATCACAGTATTTTTGCTAAAACATAGTATTTCTGCCATATTGTGGTATTTGTGCAAGAACATTGAACTGTTATGTTATAGTATTACTACTAAGTCATAGTATTTCTGCGTTGTTATAGTATTTGTGCTAAAACGTAGTATCTCTGCCAAGTCATAGAATTAATGCAATTTCATAGTTTTTTTTAGGAAATCTGTTATGTTATAGTATTACTACTAAGTCATAGTATTTCTGCCAAATCATAGTATTTGTACTAAATCATAGTACTTGTGCCAAATCATAGTATTTGTTGCACATCATAGTATTGGAACCAAAACATAGTATTTGTCCCAAAGTATCGTATTTGTATGGAGTAATAGTATTTCTTCTAAATCATAGTATTTCAATTAAATCTCAGTAGTTGTGTTAAAATGCAGTATTATTGCCAAATCATAGTATTTGTACCCAATCATAGTATTTCTGCCAAATCATAGTATTTGTGTGAATTTGTATACTGTAATATCACTGTATTATGTAGTGGCTAAGTAGGGGCTGTTTACTAAGTGCATCAGTGTAAATAGGTCATCTCTTGTGTTGGAGTGCCCTCTTGTGGCGCCTTTTGGGTAGTGCCTTAGTAAACGGGAACCCTGTAAAAAGTGGCATCAGACTGATTTGTAGTGGAGGAATTTGTTACCAGTTTTCTTAATCTTTAATCTGTATGCATGTTGTAATGCATACCCTGTTCTTAATCATAGAAACCACACCATATCACCTCTCCACATCCTCCTACTGTATGCCATACCTCCCTGTACCATCCATCTGACCGCAATAAACTCCACCTCGTGGTAATCTAATCCCTGGATGTCAGCCTCTCCTTCTGACCGAGGATAGTTATAGTATTTGAGCCAAATCATAGTATTTGTGCTAAAACATAGTATTTCTTCCAAATCATAGTATTTGTGCCAAAGTATAGTATTTCTTCCAAATCATAGTATAACTGCATAATAAAGGTTCTTGAGCCACATCAGTGTTTGTGCCAAATCTTAGTATTTCTTCTAAATCCTAGTAATTCTGCTCAATGATAGAATTTCTGCTATGCTTTAGTACTTTTTTCCTAGATTGTAGTACTTCTGCTAAGTCAAAGTATTTTATGTAAATCATAGTATTTCTACCAAGTCCCAATGTTTCTGCTAAATCATAAATAATGTTTTAGTACAAATTGTATGATTTGGTGGAACTTTCTGTGTTCCAGCACAAATGCTATGATTTGGCAGGAAAAAAATATTATTTAGCATAAATACTAAGTTTTAGCAGAAATGCTATGTTTAAACTTTAAAAAATTCTGCTATTTCTGCTGATGTGTGTTATGACTTTTGACCATTGAAATGAATGGAACACATTATCAATGTGGTCACTGATTTTGCATGATGGGCTGAGCTGTGTTTTACCTCAGTGAGATAAGCATCCGTTCTCAGACTGGGAGGCCTGGGTTCAAATCCAGCTTATGGCAACATTTCTTTCACTTAACAGTTAAACTTTTTTTAAACTCTTTTCAACACAAATTTCATTTTTTTCACCCCTTTTCAGCAAAATTTTCAGTTTTTTTTTAACCCCTTTTCAGCACAAATCCAAACTTTTTCAGCTCTTTTTCAGCAAAAACCTATTTTCAGCAGAATTCTGCTCAGTCACCTCTTTTCAGCAGAAATTCTGCTGATTGAACTCTTTTCAGCAGAATTTTCACCCCCTTTTTTTTGCCCAAATTCTGCTAGCACAATTGTCAATCTCTCCACCTTTTCTTTGTGAGAAAGTGTTTGGCTCAGTGAGCTAAATAGCTGCCCTTTGACCAGGAGGGCCAGGTTCGAATCCTGCTCAGGGCATCTTTTTTTTTTTTTTTTTTTTTTGTTTCAACTTTTTCAGCTTTTTTCAACAGATATCTTCAGCCGTTAAGGCATCCACACTGCATTTTCGCAGGAAATGCAAATTTTTCTAGTTATTCTTAACATCTTAACAGATACTCTGACCTGTAACTATCGTAAAACGCTACGACCGGAAGTAGAAACCTTTCGCGCATGCGGGGTACCGATCGGGTTTCCGGTACGGATCGGGTAGTGACACGCTTCGTGGTTCCATATATCCCACAATTCATTGCGCGGCGGTGGGTGTGGATAATTTTGCCGCAAAATACGGCAGACGGGAGCGGCTGAAGAGGTTGTTTTTTTTTTTTCCAAACTTAATTGAAACCATAAAGCGAAGAGTCAGTCATTCCAGTTCAGTTTGTACAGTAGACATACAAGGCAAATAAGAGTAACAATATACAGTACAATGAAATAAGAAGGATAAATAAATAAAGGATAAAAAAGAGGGGGGAATGTGACAGACTTCATAATAACTTTGTATTTGAAAGTTGTGACAGCTCATTCGTTAAACATTTCTGAACGAATTTCAATCAATGATAAACCTTTTTTATTGGAAGTTAATTTAAGAGAGTTAAAGTAATATTCAATTTCAATCAAAAACAAATTAAATGATGGGGTTGAGTTTTGAAATTTACATTTATGTATGTGGAATTTCCCTAATAAGATGTGTGTATATATATATATATATATATATATATATATCATAATAATCTGACAATAGTATAATATTGGCCATATTATATTTACATTGCCACAGTGAGTTGACTTTAGTCTCATGAACAACATTAACTAATTGTTATTTACTAACTAATCTTAAATGACTGTTCAGCACAGAAATGAAGCCCAACAATCATGTTTTACAGTCCTGTGGTCTCAGCCTCAGATACTCAACTAATCAAAGTGATGTCATGACAAAAATGAATGACCAACAGAACATTTTTCTCCTTCATTTCTGTCAAACAAAGCTGTATGTAACGGGTCTCGCGGTTAGTATAACAGCGCGACGATGCGTATACCGTCCCATTTCACAAGCCTCTCACTTCTCGTACTTATAGTACGCACCGTACGTAGTACGCGTAGTGCGCGTACTTCACGCGTGCAGTCTCTTAATTGGGACACGGCCTGTGTGTGTGTGTCTGTGGATTTCCACTTCCTGTGTTTAGGTGTGCTGCATTCCAAAGCCCGTCTTTTTGCTCACTTTATTATGATTAAATCAGCAGCCAACAGACCTCTAAGCACAGGTAACACCAACGTAAATAAAATAAAAGAGAATAAATTAAAACAAGACAAAGTAATTTAACCATGTTAAATTGTTAACTGAACTCACTGAACTGCATCTTTGTGCTTTTGTGACATTTTTATCAAATTAGCTGATACACAATAAAAATACTCTTTCCTTTGTGGTACAGCCTATGCTGAAAGTCTTGGTTGGTGAAATTGTGTGTTTTGTTTGGCTGTTACTTAGTACTATTTAGCTAGCATGTGTTTGTGCAGCACACCTAGCTTGCTAACCAGGCTTGCTAGCACTGGCTAATGCCTTTACCTTCTTGACCAAATATTGTATCTGGCTTCAAAAACTAACATATTTGTAGCCAAAACAGTAACTTTGAGGCATCAAATTGCCTAAAACCAGTGGATGAAGTCATTTAGGTCCATCTGTCATACTGGCTACATATATGTGGGTTGCTCTGGCTAGAAGCTTAGGTACATTTACAATAAAAGAGGTAAATGCACACAATTTGTGGTTAGTTTCTTGTTCTTGCTTTTATTATAGAGGTCATAGTTTTATTATATTGTTGTGTGTAGTTTTGTGATTTTTTTTTAAAGTGATAGGATAGCAAAATGATGGCTGGGGCTTCAGTTCAATTCATAGAAGTATAACGTCCTTCCAGCAGAGCATCCCTTCTATCTTCTATCTTCTTATAATATCTCATGTTATCTCTATCTTCCACCCTTCAGATCTCTAATGCTTTTATTTTCTGTTTTTCTCTCCCTTTAAAATGCACTCATGCAACTTAATTTTGTTTGTTGCAGCAAAAAAAACAAAAAAAACAAAATTGCTTTTGACATCAGAGAATTGAAAGATGGCACCAACAAGGTAGTGACAATGCTATTTGGGTAGACTGCTCTTTAGAACAGAGTAGAATAGCCCTTTGTCATTGTACATGTACAATGAAATTGTGGATTTTTATTTTTTAAGAGTAGAATTTATTAACACACAGATGTGGGGGGATGGGGATAACAAGCCTAACCTTCCTCCTGCATCCTGACAGAGGAAATTGTAATAGCCTCTTTTGAAACTGGCTAACCTTTCCTTTAAGAGATACTGTATGTGCCAATGCACCAATCCAAAAATAAAATCCCCACTTTCATCATGCTGTCTGGAGAATTTCTGAAAGCCAAAAAATGAATAAACACAAGAAGTGAGAGTTACTACGTGTGTCTGAGTGTGTCCCTTAAAGACGCTGCTTTTTTGTATATTTTTTATTAAAGATTGAAATAGATATAGATCATTAACCATTCATCATTCATGAAGCTCGTTATTTATCCTCCCCACCTCCCGTTTCAGATGTCTTCTCAATTAAACAAGAACAGCGCTTGCATCAAAACAGGTAAGAACAAGTGGATATTAATAATATGGGGCTCCTGACAGATGTTATCTTATTTTATTTATATTTTAATACAGTACAGTACTTTCCCCCTCCATCAAAAGAAACCCAACAGCCACATTAAGGACAGATCTGTGTGATTTTCTAACAGATGAAAGTGAATGTGTAATTAGCATGCTAGATTTGCGGACAGTCTCTCTTTTTATTTCAACATGAAATGATGCAAGCTTTTTCCTGAGCCAAGGTCAGAGGCCCAAGCCCATGTAATACATATTTAATGGAGAAAGACAGAATGTGAAGATGTGTGGCCGGATACGTGGGTTAATCTTAAATATCATTCACAGCTGCTGTTGCTCATTTTGGGTTGTGAAACAAATTATGTTTAATAAATTATTGCATAGCATTCTTACACTGCATTATTTATTTTCTGTGTCAATAACATGACTTTTTTTCAGTTTGCTTTAGTCGAAATCCAAAGATGGATTGTTCATTTCTTCCACTTCCAACATAATTCAGTAGCCAGACCACAACTAGAACACACTCTACTTAACATAAAAGTAAATGGGCTATCTTTGCCTCATGCGCTGACGTGTTTTGGTGGCTCCTTCTCTTTTTCTATATTGCTTATGCCATTCCACCACGCGCAATAAACCAACCGCCATACAGCTCTTTGGAAATGGCATCACAAGAACAAGCTTTCTACAGACTTCAAAGGTATAAACTGAGAATAATTTAGCTTTACGAGTAGATCTAAGGATCCACGAAGGCTGAGACAAGACAGCATTGTTGGATGGTGAGCACCCCAAAATAGTGTGGCCAGAAATGGAGCTGGTTAAGTATCTTGCTGCCAATGATATCAGATTAAGCAAAGCTTTCAGGGACCGGTACTAGCTGCATGAATGACCTCATCAGCTGCGGCTTGGGTGGTTTGGCAACGATGGAGCGTGTATAAGGTATGGCAGGAGATGACAGAAAATACAGCAGAGACACTTTCTGTGAAAAGGGACGGAGTGTGGATGCACTTATTTGGTCAAATTAAGGCAAAAGTAATGCATTTGAAGACATTAAGCACATGAAATACATTAAATAGAATAGTTTCAGTAGAGTAGTGGTCAGACTTGTATAGTCCTTAAATAACAAAGCAATCTATTAGCTGTCCAGCTGTTGGCTAAAACATGCAAGCAACCTTTGACACAACTTCCAAATCGATTTCTGTATTTATTTACAGAAATATAGAAAGTGTGAGAATAGCAAACCTTATTTTTGTGTGCTGTCTGGACTATTTTTGAAGGTTAAAAAACAATGAGTAAAAACAAGAAGGACATTTTCACTCAAATATATCAGGAAATGAAACTAAGACGGGACTTTATTATTGTCCCCTGGACAAAGTCTGATACTGTGAATGCATGATGTATTCCTGAATAGATTAGGATGTGGTCAGTAAACTAACCTAAAATTAAAGTTTCATCTTCAAAATGGAAACTATGCAGTTTCATTAGTGATTTAAAGGCAAAACTCCCCAAAACTATAAAAAAAGAAAAGAAGCTGCAGCTATTATGCGGTGCTGACAGCAGTGGTGATTTTTAACTTTGCAAAACTGCAGCAACATTTAGAGAAGGTCCAAAGTACGGCAGTAAAAATCAACAAATTTATGTATGTCTGCAAGCGCAACTCTCCTGCATATATACATGCTACTGCAAAGAAAACTTAACATAAAGTGTCCCGTCGACATCTCTGATTTGTCAGCAAGATTTGACAACAATTAACTGCACTTGCAAAGTCAACAATGTCTTAGGCAATTAGCCCATCACCCTCCTCCCCCTGAGGACTGAGGCATGAATTCTGCATGTCACCCTCTTCACATAATGAAGAGACAGCGGGTGTCATGTCTGGACTTGGCAATCTGCTACTGGCATGAGAGTTAGAGTATTAAATGGACTAACTGCCGGCTTTACCGCAGAGGAACACCGGTGTCTGAGCCCAGTGATTACCATGGCCCCAAACAAAAATGACATTTGTCTGACAATAAAATTGGATACTAACCTGTCTGAAAGCTGTCTCCATTTGCCTAGAACAAATGTTGGCGTTGGAAAACAGTTTGACACACTTTTCCCCTTGAATGCATAGAGAAGGCGAAGCCATCCTTTGGCTCACGGTAATGGCCCTTCATTGTTGGCCACAGAGGATGTGGCGCTATTCATACCGGTGGATGATTGAAAAGAAAATTGAATCTCTTTTGATGTGATAAATGTGTCTATTACTGCATTTGCACACAAAATGTCGGTGGAAATTATAGTGGGGAGGCAGGGCTCAGAGGGGAAAATACATAGTGATGGCATATTGGCTAGCTTTGATTGGAGCTGAAATATAAATATACTGTACCGGTAGTGAAATGAGTCCAAGCTCCCTGATTTTTCCACAGGATCTTCACAAATGAAAGGCCTTGAGAGCCCCAATTGTAAGACTATATAAAAAGGTTAAATATCTGCACAACGCTCTCTCTCTCTTTCTCTCCAAAGAGCTGTTTGATAAAGGAAACCAACAACTGTTTGCGTTGTAATAAAAGAGAATTTTCTCTGACCTGAAGAAGCCCAGGGAAGAAAGGAGACGATACATTTAGTGTTGCGTGAAGTCTTGTGCTGCGCTTGACAATTCATTTGAAAATATTAAGATGGCTGGCGAAGTGCTCTGATGCACACATGTACTGATATGTGCTCTTGGTGGAAGAAACAAACAAACACACCTTTTTTTCTAATATTGGAGACATCTGAAATGCAGATATAGTAATATAATGATTAGCCTTGTCTCATGCTTTCTTGCTTTGTGGTAGATCTTGGTTCTGTCTTCATTGAGATATTTGAATGCTAATCAATAAAATCAAATCAAATCAAATGATATTTACATGTTTCATTTGTTTTATTCATCTACATTTTATTTTCAGTAGACAGTGTGTAGTATTACTAAATACAGTGCAATCTCATGCACATGTTGTGGTATGTTTGGGAAAATTGTAACAAAGGAAAACAGAAAAAACAGAGTAAACATTATTTCAACAAGAAAAAAAATCCCTGTACTTTGCAAGATATTATTAATGCTAACTGCCAGCGTTACTGCAGAGGGACAACCAAAACTTGTGTTCCGGCTGTAGTACAAAAATATTACATATACAAGATATTTGCATGCTTTTTTAACTTTATAATATTTTACCACATTCAACAAAAACACAATTTATACATTTATAAAGCATTTGTTGCCTATTTGCAATCCAGTATGTTAAAAGTGTTTACTCTTTACACTATTATGATTTTCCCTATTAAGTTCATCTTAAAATCAACTTCTCTTGAACACTTAAATAAGTTTTTTTTTCCCCTATCACAATAAGTCATTTTGATCAATGTTAATAAATGTTTTGGTATATATAAAAATCAAAACATATTCTCCACACTGTAAAAGCATGCCAGTGATTACCATGTGTAGGACACACATAAAGCATGGGTCCAGGTTTGTGTAAAATTTTTACAAATGTGTACCAAGTTTTCTCGGTTATGCATTTTTTCTGCTAATTCTTTATATTACTTTGATGCAACATAACAATCACTTCCTTCTCCTGTAATTACAGGTCTTAACGTTAATAAGATGTTTGGTATTCATCACATTTGTCATCTTCAGGCATTTCTGAGATTCAGTTAACATACCATACACTTCAGTTTATCAGTTTTTTTTATTCAAATTTGTGAAGATCATGCAAAACCTTTAAAAATGCTACTGATCGAAACATTGTAAAAAATAAATAAAAAAAACAATAACATGGAGAAGTTTCAAGAACAAATCCCTCTCATTGTACAGATCCTTTCAGTTGGGATATACTAGAGACACATAAATACCAGTCAACAAAGTTCTTAAGGAAGATGAAACATCTAAGATAGGAACTTGAAAAGAAGCTGAGGCCAGCATACCATTGTTATTCAGTTATATTCCATTTTTTAAAATCCAAAATGAAGATAATAGTGATTGTGTCTGAGAAGATGCCCCCACAATAACGGCATGGATTGAGCTAATATTCGCAGCATTCATGCTTTCCTCAGCTGTACTTTGTATGTAAAGTTAATTAGCAAATATAGCCATGTTAGCCTAGCCAAGATGGGAAATATAGCAAGCATACACCTTCTTAGCATTAGCAATTTAGCATATCATTCTTATCATTTAACTTAAAGCACTCATTATTTTTCATATATAACTACATAATATTCTGAAATTAGCAGTTATGAATAATCTGATCAGCAAGAAAAGCTGTCCCTTTCATTTGCATGATCAGCTCTTTGTAATCCTTGTTTTTGTATTGTTGTTAATTCTAAATGCTGCTAACAGGGAGTTTTTTGTGTACCTTTTTTGTTTGTTTTCACAAAATGAATCTAATGTAAATAAAAGTCAAAAGGCTGACAAATTATTGGTTATGTTTTTTTTTTCACAGTTTTAGTGACAGTCGGTTTTACTGTTCACCTTCTGCTTATTTCCAGATTTTAAAAAGTAGTCTGTGGTTCTATTGCTTTAATCACTTAAGTGAAACTGTTTATGATGCCAAGATGTCAAAAGATTTCAACTCCCCGATTCTTTTTTTGAATCTTTCATAAATAATTAGTTTTCAAAGCTTAATGGCGAGGAACAGCAAGATAATGAAGCTAGACACATAGTCAAAGAAACTTTTCTACAAAATGTCATAATTGTATCTGTATGGGTTATTACTCACGTCACCTTTTTTGTGACGTAAAAAAAAAAGCATATTTGTACTGCGTTTGAGAGGTACAGCCAGTAAAAGAAACACCGGCTCTACTACTCCGTTCTACAGCCTGAGCCTTACATTTTTAATCAAGTCACTCATCTCTCTTTCAATACATAACATCTTTGATGATGAGATGCACTTTGATGGCAAGCGAATTTCATTTGTGTCTAAAAGCTCCAAAGTATTCGGTTCAAGATGATCGCCACATTTGTGACTTCTAGGCGATTACTGTAATGATGCTAAATGGTAAACATTGGCCCAACATCTTTTTTTTTAAATGACATCAGAAACAGCAGTATGCGACATTACGTGATGGCAGAGCTTCAGTTCATCCTTTGTCATTTTTTTTTTTTTTAATAAATAGGACAGGGGGAATGAATGAGAGAAAGAGGGGGAGAGAAAGAAAGAAAACCAAAGGGGAGAAGAGACGGTGAGAAGGGGGGGGAAGAGAGAGAAAAAAAAAAAAAGAACTCCTGGGTCACCTGTATGGAGAAAAAAAACAAACAAACAAACAAAAAAACAAACAGAGGAGACAGCAAACAACAAAGAGTAACATAATAATAGAGAAGACAAAGCACCATCACAATAAACTAGCTAGCCATAGATATCAATATTTACTAAATAATAAACGATATTGTGCAGCACGCAAGATAGACAGCGCACAGTGTGCTTTGAGGCAGCAGCCAAGAAAGCTTTAGTCCGCGTCTGTTAATACCCATGTGTGCATACCTGTGTGGATCAGCATGCTTGCATTCCAAAGTTTTCTCCATGTAATGATCTGCTAGGGAGTGTGGGGGGGCCACAGCCCCGTCCTCCAGGGTGTGAAGCGGGTATGGAGGAGATCAAAACTCCAGACATCCAGAGGCCCCCAGAACACAAGAGACCATGGAAGACCAACAGAGGGGCAGCCGCGCCACTGTTCCAGTAAGAGCTGAGGAGAGTCCCAGATGAGGGCTCGCCCAGCAGCCGCGGAGCAGAAGTCAGGGGGAGTTGCAGTGACGCGCCCGTGAGCTCCGCCGGCCCCCAGCTGTGCCTGAGTGACCGAGCCCCAGGCCGAGAGGCCGGGGGCACCCCACCTCCAAAGGGGCCCGAGCGAGCCCCAGGCCCCAGGCCCCGACAAGCGGCCGCCAAGGAGTGAGCCGGTGTGTACCCGGACGCCCACCCCCAGACACAAAGAACCACCAACACACCGACACCTGAGGGAGTCCGCCACCGGCAGGGGAAGTGGTGGTGGGTGGAGATAGGCCTCCAAACCTTGGAGGGCCTGAGGTGTCCCCAGAGAGGTGGCGTCTGATACCCAACCTGACATATAGACACAGACATACAGGCACACACAGACACAAACATCCATTCCCACCCTCATGCTCTCATATGCACTCACTCCACACTCAACCAACGTGGAGACAGACATAAAGAGACGTTGTACACACAATCACACTCCCCAAGCGTACTCTACAAACCGGGTCTAGGTACCCTTGCCCCTGGAGGGGGGAATTGCACCCAGACCCAGGTGGTGTTACCCTTTTCCCTGCGGTGGGGAGAGGCAGACCACCCCGACTCCGCAGCAGCAGGGAGGCCCCACACCCCAGACCGCAGTCGGACGGCCAACTCCTCCTACTAGCCCTCCCGCTCCAGCAGGCCGCAGAGAATGGGGGTGGGAGAAGACTCCAAACCTCCCTCCACCCGCTCATTGCATATGTGTTCTAAGGTGCAATTAAAACCCAGGAGGGCATGGAGCTACCTGCCAAGGAGCAGCAGGTAAGCGCATAGTCCCTCCTGCTAGCCCTCAATGACTAAGTGTATTTAAAATTGGCCCAACATCTAAATAATTTAACAGACTGAAAACACGCTGCTCCAATGTTTATTAAATTCATTTTGTGTTTACAGAGTAATCATACTGAAATGTTCCATGGCATTGAGCTAGCATGAGAGGTCACGTTTGAATGGACTAATTGTATGAAATTTAACATAGCTTGTCTAGATTACATGATTACCTCAGTCAGACAATAGAGCCAACCCTTTTAAAGTCTTTGCTGGTGCACATGAACTAAAAGTACTACATCTGCAAAGTATTTAGACAATCAAATGCAATATTATTTGCCTATTCTTGGGCATTTGGCTATTTCTTAGCTTGTATGGAGCTCAATAAAATAATTGTGCATAAGGCCAGGGGACATTTTGCAACCATGTTTACTGTGTGTTCAATTTTAATGTTAAAACAGGTTGGTTATCAAAAGTTGTGCTTAAACTGGCTGCAAGCAGAGCTAAATTTGGCATATGCTGGGCTTAATTTGGACAGAAACGTCACAAATAAAAAATGTTTTAAAAGTTTTCTTACAGTAAATCTTATTCAAGCATTATTTGATCAATCTGAATTTGATATTTAAAAACGTGCCTTTGGTTTATTGACGTGTGTTTAACAAATGCATACTGCAGAGCAGGAGCTACCTGTGGTTAATATGTAAACTACAGCAGAAGGGATGAAGATGCCCACGGGAACATTGGACCCTGATAAAGTGCTGAATAACTGGACACGTAAGTAGACAGCTTCAGTGACTGGCAAATACCAGTGACTGCTCTTGACTCAATAGTTTTACATCATAATCATCAAGAAATTTGCGTGGACATCAATTTCTTTTTCTTTTTACTTTCTTTTGCTTTTTCATCCTTTTTTTCTTTTTCTTTTTGATGGTTTAGATTTAACTTTGACTCTGCTAACACTCTCTAACACTGTCTAAAACTGGCCCAAGTCTAGACACAAACTCATATTTACTACTTTAATCTTTATCGGTTTTCAAAGTATAAACAGTTTGCATTCGTGAAAATGGACAGTGGACTTGTTGGTGCTGGAAAACAGCTTCTCCATGTGGACATCTATATTGATGAACACCAACCTTCTAGAGGAATCCTGGCTCTTTTGAGCAGACTTCGTCCCAACTGGAAGGCACAAGACATTCAAATGAAGGCAAGTGAATGCTTGTATCTCTAAATGTATGGATTACCAAAGACTGACTATTATTTGTAAGAAAGCATGAAATTCACACATTTTCATTTGTATTTCTAATCTTACTCTCATGAACTTTCAAATGTAACATGCTGACTGTGGCTTGCAGCATCTGAGATGTAGCTTTTGTTTTTTGTAAAGTTTCAGGGCGTTGCATGGTCTGACCTTGGGATGAATTGACTGGAAAATCCACTCTTGGGAAGATTGTGGCATTGCATTAACATACAGTGGAACCCCGACTTACGAAATTAATTCGTTCCCGAGGGTCTTTCGTAAGTCGAAAATTTTCGTAAGTCGAAACACCCATCGCACGTTTTGACTGAGGCGATGCTGAACGATAGGCTATAGGCTAATTGCTAACTAGAACAACAATACGTCGTTCAAGCGGAACAGCGAAGCCCAAGTACGGAAGCCAAGGGGTTGTTACATGATTCGGAAGGCATTGTGGGCATTGTAGGCTCAGCCAATCAGAGCCAGCGGATTCCATTACTCTGGCATTTTGCCGTAACACGGGCAAAAATATTGCCGTTCAGTGCCTTCGTAACTTGAATTTTTCGTGAAATGGGGTATTCGTAAGTCGGGGTTCCACTGTACTTCTAAATACACCAGACCAGCAAAATGAAAACATATCTGCTTTTATAGTAGTTTAATAGCCCTGGGAAAGCTTTTGAATTTCACATGACTGTTTAACCTGTATTCACGTGTTAAAGTGAAAGCATAAACTATGATTTATATCTAAATTTATTGCCTGTATATGGCAAAACTTGACACATCTTATAAGAATAGGGAGCAAGTGGAAGAGAACCTGGAGCAGTGCTGGTATGAGTGAGTAGACGCAAGACAGAATACATGTGTGTGAATAAGATGGAGTCAAGTGGGAATGTGAAGCTGCAAGGAGCACGGATATTGAAGGTAGATGAGTTTAAATATTTGGGGTCAATCCCCCCCAAAGCAACAGACAGTGAGGTAGAGAAGAGAGTAAAGGCAAGAGGGGGTGGGTGGAGACAAGTGTCAGGGTTTTTTTGTGAGAGAAGGATAGCAGCAAGAGTGAAAAGGTAGATTTACAAGACAGTAGTGAGGCCTTCTCTGATGTATGACAGAAAGACAGGAGGCAGAGGTGGAGGTGGTAGAATTGAAGATCCAAAGATTTTCATCCCATTTGGGAGTGACCTGATCGGACAGGATTAGAAAATACACAGCCCAAAGACATACATGTTGGGTTAATTGGAGATTCTAAATTGGCCACCGGTGTTAATATCAGTGTCTGTCTCTTTGTCTTAACTGTTTGATGAAATGGCATGTACCCTGTCCTTCACCCTACAACAGCTGAGATCGACTTCTGAAACCCCATGGCCCAAAACTGAACAGGTTAAGAAAATGGATGGATGAATGAAAAAAAATAAAGACTGCTGTATAAATGCAGTATCAAAATTAAATTCACACATAGTGATAAAGTTTTGTCATGTTTTGGTTGGGCTCCATATTCCACTGTACTGTAAACTGTAGAAAGACACATTTCACACATCAAAATGGAAAAAAAAAAACCCAAGGTAACTAGACAACAAAAGTAGACTGTTAGGAAATTTCTTTTTGTAGGGCTGTCAGAGGGTCTATTCACAACAGGATAATCCCATTCTGGTCCCATGTGCAAACACAAGGTCCAATATTTCAGAGAAATAGGGTTTATGTTTGTTAGGTGACCCAACATTGGATGGATGACCTCTCAATCCTCACCATGTTCAGTAATGTACACAAGAGTAGATGTTTCTCTTCAGCTCTCGCACTGCAGCGGCTCCTTTAATGGTGTATTGTGTTCAGCAAGGAATGGATAGACAACTTCTGCTGTTACATTGAGCTTTAACCCAGTTTACATAGCATTCCTTTCAAATGACTGTCATTGTTTTGGGTTTCATTGATGATTCCGTGATTCTGTGATTTCATCATTTCTATTTTATAACAAACTAACAGAACAAGATAAAGGCTGATAAATACACATTGAATGATTTACATAAGATTTTTTGTAGACAGTGTGATTAAAATCTGTTTCAAAGATGGAACAAGAGAACATTTGTAGAATTTTAAAGGCATCCCTTTAAAATTCTACAAATGTTCCAACAAACAAACATGTTAAAGCAAACGCAAATTTCATGTCAAAAAGAAGTGCAGATCAAAGCATGCATATTTATCTTGTGTGTTTTTAATACATTTTGGGGGATTTCAAATGACAATTAATAAATTGTGAAAATTCAGCACAAAAAGAAACTGTAAGATACAGAGGCAGAAAGAATTTAATGAAACCAGCCCTGCATCCATATAAATACTGGGTCAGATGTCAAGGTGGGCATGTTTGTTCATTTTCCATTTAGATGAAAAAATGTGTGTGCAGGTCCCATCTGATGCTCAGAAAGTGCCTTGGGGACTTTAGCAGAAATTGAGAGACTGAGAAACCACAGAATGACAACAAATGTCAGAAAAAGTCGTTGCAGACAGTGGTCTCTGCGGTGTTGTTGTGTACACATACTGAGGAATAGAATCTATTCCAGAAGTGGGATTTTCAATGTCACCATACTTTCTACAGCTGTGTCTGTAACTATGTATTCATCTACCTGTTGTTGCATTGACTCTACACAACAAAGATGTATGCATACCAGTTTAATTTCAAACTGATTTCATATTTGTTTTTCCCATAAAGTACATTAAAAGGAGTGCCAAATCTTTCCATATCAAATGTTTGTTTGTTTTTTTACATTGGATAAAATGGTAACCAGTATTCCACATTAATATGGGTGTATTTTTCAGGATGTATAAAGGCGATCAACCAAATCTTGAACTTTAATATATGCTATAAACAGAAACTGGAAAATACACAACACACAATAATGCAAAAACATAAAAACAGACAGGCAGCATATGAAGAACAGACACAAGGCTCATATCTAAATTAAAACCATAGCTGATGCTACAACAAAGACTGAGGGGAAGAAATGATTAGTTATACACATTAGGATTAGGAAATGGGGAACAGGATTGGTAACAAGACACAGGTGCGATCAATCACACACAAGTGAAGCTTGTCAATAAAATCAGGGGGGAAACAGGAAGCAAAACTAACCTAGGACACAAAAGAAATCAAACCTTCAAAGTAAAGACAGAAAGTAAAGTACAGCAAAATCACAAATCAGAACACAACACAGAAACTTTGTACTGGGAAAATCCAAACACACTTTAGAATCACCATTTCACCTAACCCCACTAACTTCAAGTCTTTGGACTGTGGGAGGAAGCTTGAATGAACCCAGACAAACTCGGGGAGGATTTCCAAACTCCAGATCTCAAGGTACTGAGTTCAAATCCACCATCTGGCCAGATGAACTCAGGACCTTATTGCTGTGAGGCAATAGGGATAACCACCATACCACAGTGCTGGCCATTTCTGGTATCATGTAGAATAGAAATCAAAGTCTCATTAAGACTCAGTATATAATAATAATAATAATAATAATAATAATAATAATAATAATAATAATAATTCAAAACTCAACCTATCAGATAACAATCAAAACTCTTGGGAAAACAACTCAAACATTTAAAAAAACTCACACGAATTAAAAAAAAAAAACCAGGACCATGACAATATCTGTAATACAGTAAATATATACATTTCTCAAATTTCTGTTAAATTACACGTGCTTCAAACAACATACAGTACATGTGCCATGTTCACTGTATAGACAAAATAGCAAAGACCAACCAATAAACCTGTAGTTGATCAGCAAGATTTTATGAATCTTTATGATATTTTCTAAGATACTCTTCTACTCAAAGATAAGAGCAAGCTGAAACAAAAAACTAAACAGAAACTGAAAACTTTGACACAGCGTCCTTTTACAGTAGATGCTCATGATACAGATTAATTCAGAACTCAGCATGAATTATATTTCAAATAAGCATCTGAAAAATGACCCATAAAAGACTTCTGCAAAATTATTCTTTGACTTATATGTCTCATCTAGCTGCTACCTGTTGGTTGTCTAAACTTGTATTCTATGATAAAATTATTTTAACAAAAAGCTGTTACTTAAGTAACCTATTTGAAAATGCAAGTATTCATGTGGCAACACGCTAACGTCGCAGGGGATGTCCACATGCATTCTAAATTTTGTATTACACAGGTATTTTCTCTAGTTTCTTTTTGAGTGTACTGATGTGAATTTGCTCTGTTTCTGTGGTTTTATTTTTCCCTTTTCTCCAATAATGTGCATTTAATGGAAGGTTAGTGACATTTTTAAATGAGCTATAACAGTGGTAAATTAGTGGCCTGTAAATCGATATGGTACTGAAAATGTAATCCAGAATCCTGAAACCAAACTGGGGTCTGCGAGTTGCCTGCTATTTACCTGCCTGCTGTAATTAATGTAGAATAGCATGATTTTCCAAGATTGTTATAAATGTTTTAAGGAAAGTAACCAATTAAAGTTATAGTTACAGAATAATTATATGACTGCCTGCTTTATTGACAGATGGTAGTGAAATTTTATTATCTTTTTTTTACAGTAGGATTTTTTGTGTGGGTAGAATTATGATAACCAGCATCCTGGGTTTTATGGGCTCTTTTGACAATACAGAATGCTAAAATATGGTATAGCAAAATGTTTCATTTGCTGTATACTATCTGTCCAAAACTGCATTTTTCATGCTCATGGCCCTTTGGATTTCCTTTCATTCCAGACATTCACAGAAGGCATCACCAACCAGCTTATTGGCTGCTACGTGGGCTCTCTCCTGGAGCCTGGTTGTGTCTTGGTGCGACTATATGGCAAAATGACAGAGCTCTACGTGAACAGGGACCATGAGGTGGAGATGTTTCAGATCCTCCACGCACACAAATGTGGTCCTGAAATTTACTGCAGCTTCCAGAATGGCATCTGCTACGAGTTTGTAAGAGGAACTGTGCTGGATGATAAACTGCTTCGGCAGCCGTCTATCTACAGGTCTCTGCAATAACAGCGTTCACATTTCACACATACACACACACACACACACACACACACACACACACACACACGCACACACACACACACACACACGCACACACATAGATAGATAGATAAACATCATCTAATTAAATTTATATAATTGTGAGAATTTCTTTGCTATTTTAATGTATGTGAATACATTAAAATAGCAAAAATTAGCAAAATTATTTCACAGCTTTACAATCTGTATATTCAAGTTGACAATAAACTTGCCCTAATTTAAGAAACATGAAAGAAAATAATGACAATTCTGATTATTGTCTGGTATGCAAAGTTCATATCCTGAGTATAACTACTGTGTAAGTTTGTAATAATTTAATATCAAAGCATAAGGTGAGATGCTATGGGCAGGAGATTTATTTGTTTATTTATTAGTTTATATGAATAGAAGATTTTTGGCTTTTTTTGCCTCAACATGTTCTTTTCAAATCTTTTTCTCAAAATTGCACAAAAAGGTTTTCAAAATTATCCACTGTAAATAATCAATATTGATATTTGTTATCCCTTTAAAGCTAAGTGTATCAAATATGATACTTTGCATACTAGATTTTGAGACAATAAATATTTAAAAAAATGGCAGATGTGGCATATATGACAGAAATCCAAACTAAAATCTGCAAATAATATATATTTTTTAATTATTATATTGTTAGAAGGTTCAATAAACACGCCAAAAAATAAAAAATAAAATTTAAAAAACCGCAGTCTGAACTTCAGCAGCACTTACATCCACAAAACTTCACTGTTAATAATCTGGAGCCTGATTTGTATAACATTTAGCACAAGTGGAGTCTATCATCAGTGAATGCTACGTCCAGATGAACAGAATCAACTTTTTTTGATTTACTTACCTGGATGATTAAACATGCATCAAGACAACATTTAGAACAAAAAACAAAAAGAAAACAAAAACACATTTCTGGGCAGGACTTGTAGAGTGATAAATAGAGATATCCAAAATCTCCTGAATTAAATGTAGTATGCACATTTTTTTTTTACATTATTTTATGCAACTTTCTTTCTGAAAAAGTGAATATTTATTGATAGGACATCATTTGCACATCATATCATAAATTTCAGAAAACTTGTAACTCAATTTCTTTTTTATTTTTAATTGAAATTCATTTGAAGTCATCATTGTACATCATCATCATTTTCAGAGTTCAGGTGTGTACATGCAAACCAAACAGTTCATTTAATTTGTGCCAATGTGGGAGTTTCTTATTAGTAATTTGAGTCATGTTTCATGTTGAGCAATGATGTTTGTTCATGCCCCCATTACATTCATCATTCCCATGATAACAACCTGTCATCATTATTCACAACTCGGGACAGTAGAACTCAACATATCCAGCCAAGGTTTCACATCCAGGTCCACAATAGACATCAATCAACTTGCTCTGCCTGATACCCTGTGTGGGGGATACCCAGAAAACTTTATGTCACCATTAAGATGCCTTGAGAATGAGCGCTCAAATGGTCAAAAGGTCATAACCACAACAAGGTCCATTTTTTGAAAAGAAGAACAAGATAAGAGCACTAAATGTAGAGGGAGTTGTGTTTCTGCTCTGATAATGATTGTTTGTGCAATAACAGCGTCAGCCAGGCTCATCTGAGAAAATGTTTTCTCTCTGCAGATTGATCGCCGCAGAGATGGGGAAAATCCATTCGATCCAGCCAAAATCCGGTCGGCCAGTCAAACCTGTGCTGTGGACAAAAATGTCTCATTTCCTCAAACTAGTGCAGAGCAGTGTCAGCAGCAGTCCAGCTGGGCAGTGGTACATAGGCAGGTACAAGTCATGATAGCCACAGAGCACAATACAATATATAATGCATAATATTTACAATACATCCACTTGTGATTGACCCATTAAGCAGCTGCACTGGACAAAGACAGGAAGATTTACACTATGCAATAACATATGGGCGGTAGCTTTGCTAGAAAAAACATTAACTACACTTTTTGTTTTGCCAAAGAAATATGCTTGGAGAACTGCTTGGCTGTTGATCACCTGGTGGGGTCATTCAAAGTATTGGTGTGTTGCTAGATCAGATCTCACAGATAAGCTCAAGCAGTCCTTTGGCATCAGGTGACAGCAGGTATCATTCCCGTATGGACATTATTAATATATCCTAGTAATAATCGATTAACCGGCACATTATTATGAGACACTCTCTCACTCACTGACATGGGGAGCTACACATTAATATTACCTATCATGCAGCAGCTGCACAACACATCAAAGGTAAACACGTAAAACACGTACTGTAACAGCAGCAGTCATTTTCAGTGCCAGCAGCACCTCTGAACAGGAACAGATGCACACAACTACTCGAGGTCACCAAAATGTCATTAACAGTTATTAGTTAGGCTAAGAAATGCAGCATGGCATGATGTGTCCAGCACTAAATGGACCGTTAATATGCAATTCTATATTTCCTGTAAAAAATCAAGAGAGGTGTAAATCAGAGATGACTTTAATTAGTTGCTTATGTGACATCCACTATTACAACAATATCTTACGGTGATTAATCTACTGCTGTAATCATAATAATAAACTGTATAAAGTACAAGGGCTGAGAGCTTGACAGCTGTAACAACAGTAACTATGGGGGTGGGGCTTAGTGATTAGTCAGTCATCCTGTCAGGAAGGTTTCAGACTAATGTGTGTGTGTGTGTGTGTGTGTGTGTGTGTGTGTGTGTGTGTGTGTGTGTGTGTGTGTGTGTGTGTGTGTGTGTGAGAGAGAGAGAGAGAGAGATGGAGAGAGAGAGAGAGAGGCTGTCAATTATCTACTATACTGAAAATACAATGTTTAAAAAACAAAATACCTGATGACTTTGAGACAGGAGGGCACCCCGATGTTTAATTGTGCTGTCCTCTTTGATAGAAACCAGCTTCATTTTCAACTGTTTTATCTTTTAGGCAGCAGCTCTTTCACTGATATCTTATCATTTTCTCACATTGCTCAAACCAGCCTAAAATGCTCTTGTCCATCCAAATCTTGCCTGGCTTAACGGGCAACAGGCATTTACCCCTCCTTACATGTATGGAAGCCATCACTGTGAGCTGTCATTGGTCAGAGAGATGAGGCGGGGGAGTGGCCTCATTGACACTGAGAGCTCTCATGGGTGAAGGGGTGAGAGGTAAGCGGGGTTACATGGAAAGACACTACAGAGAAACAGGCTCTTGGCTCTCCCTTATCGGTCAAACGCTGAACCTTATTTGTGTTTGCAGCAAAGGGGTCGGAAGTCCATGCAAACAGAAGCTGGAAGGCCCCAAGGTTTCTAGTCACTTTTCTTTTAGCGTGCAAGCCAGGTAGGAACTGAATGAGTCATCCATAAAGTAGAGGCTTGGAAGCAGAGGGCCTTTTATGATAAGAGGTACTTTTAACATCTAGGATTCACAAAAACAAAGGTCTCGTAGAAATATAAGAGAAAATCTCCGAAATTAAAAAACTTAATTTGGGGGTCTGGGGTTTTTTTTGCTAGCTAGCTAGCTAGCTAATATGACAATCTAAATTGTGATAAACTACCTCAGACAAGCTGAAATGTATTTATTTATTTTATAACACACTGCACAGATAACAAAAATGTGTTAACACAAGACACCAAATTATGCATGGATGGGTGCTACTGAAAATTAAGGCCACAGAGGAGTAATAACCTACTATTTAAGTCCCGCAGCTCCACACAGCAAAACAAGTTCACTTTTGCTAAAGTTGCATGCATATCCTGCTAAACTTCAGTTTTAAAGAGAACACTGAGGACATTGTGAGCGCTTCCATTTTACCCACTAAAAGCAGTGAATGCATGTCTGAATGTGGATCACTCTGCAATATACAATAGGAGACTGCACCACATTTCAAGGCCCAATAGATGGTGCTATATTGTGAAACATTTTTGAGACTTGACAGCCCTGTGCAGCTCGCGCTCAAGTAGATACAGAGCAATTTAAAATAACCTGGAAATGATCAGTGTTTAGGAAATGTATCATAACAACGTGGGAAAGCTATGAGAAAATAATGGAAGAAACACTACAAATGACTCTGAGGTGTCAACACTAGAAATTAGAAATTGGGTTATTTTAATCTTACCTAATGTCTTCTCTCTCTCTCTCTCTCTCTCTCTCTCTCTCTCTCTCTCTCTCTCTCTCTGTGTGTGTGTGTGTGTGTGTGTGTGTGTGTGTGTGTGTGTGTGTGTGTGTGTGTGTGTGTGTGTGTGTTTGCACGTTAACTGGTCTCTTGAGTGTGAAAACTGCGTGCAAAACATGGCACAGAGACAGAAGAAGAAAAGACCAAAAAAACAGGTTTTAAACAAGCATCAGAGAAACTTTTGTACTTGAGACTGTATGAGTGCTGATATGAATGTGATATTCAGAGGAAATGGCAAAAGAAAGGCAGAGAAAGAGAGAGAGCAGGAAGAGGCTGCACCTGCAGAGGAGGTCTTCAGCTCTCAAGCCACCCGCTGTGCAGAGGGAGAGAGAGGGGGAGAGAGACAGATCGACAGAAGGAGAAGCGAAAGAGACGAGGGAAGGGGGAGCGCAAAAGAGGCTGCAGCAGCTGCAAGGTTCAGAGAGAGGGAGCACAGTAGAAGTCAGAGCTGGGAGAGAAAAGAAAGAAAGGCAATGGAAAGCAAGAGTGCAACCTCTTTTTCTTCCAAAGCCCCCCTGCTATGTCTCCCGTTTGCACTCTTACAAATTGCATAAAACTGCAAAAAAGAGAACGAGTGGTGGAGAAAAAAGACGAAAAAGAAAAAAAAATCTGCAGTGCTCGGCTGGTGTTTGAAATCATATGTAAATAAGGCACATTGATAATGAAGCGCCAGAGGAGGAAATTCCACTAATTACCTTACAGAGACTTGACAGGGAGCAGGAGGCGAATGTACTTGACGCACTGTTTTTCATGAAAAGGACAGAAAAGAGAGAGGAAAAGATCTGATGGCAAGACGACAGGTTTCCATTTAAAGTCAATGTAAGTCTTTCATTTAGCTTTTGATTCCAAGTAATCGTGGGTTCCTATGTGAACGTCGAGTTGTTAGGTTAAAGGAATGGGTTGGTTGAAAAGGAATCAGGGTGATTCACCATTCAACTGCATGTTTTATTTCATATTAGAGAGGAGATAGATAAATTATGCATGTCAGAGGGGGTCGATTTTAAATAAAGCTGTCACCGGCAAGTAGCGGTGAATCGAGCGCTCTATTCTGGGCCTGTATTTTTTTTAAAAAGGCAGTTTGGTGTTAAAATGTAAATCATTTGTGCACTGATGCTTGAAAATAAAGTAAAATAAATCTTAGTTATTTTATCAAAGATCTTGTAAGCAGGAAGTTGGTATTTTAAAATACCAACTTCCTGCTTACCTCTTTTTATTCAATCCATGTATTTATCTCAGAGGGAAGCAAGACTGACTGAACAGAGCAGAGAAGATAACATACAAAGTGACTTGTTGTGTAGTGGAGGACATGCAGACAGCAGAGCCTCTGTGCCACGGCTATAAACACTATAAACAAGGCTCATCCTCCTCTGCTTTTATTGTGCGTTCCTTGCAGGCCTCACTAAATTATGTCTCCAAGTGTGTATAATACCGGAGCATCTGTTTGTTCCCTTTTCGAATAAATAGGTAGTGTTTAAATTACACTGTTTAAAGTACCCTCTTGCCGTGGCAGTCGTGGGGACTGGAAAGGAAACACAAAAATTAATTAGGAGACGGATGCTTGCACAGCATTTCTTCCAGGTGCATTTTGCACTGACGTCCAAGGACATTAGTGCCGTCTTTGATAGATTGAATAATCAAGAGAGTGAAAACAAGGCATGTGACCTCTCAGCGAGGCTTGCTGAACCGTGTCAGTTTACAAACAAGTTCTACTTTCTTGTCTCAAACTCTCTTGCTCCTCTTACCAAGTGTACGGAAGACTCTTATACAAGTTTAGTTCAGATTTTCATTGGGAAAAAACAATCCCATAGACAACTTCCATCTATCCATTTTCTTCCGCTATTTAAGTCAGGCCTGCAAGAGCCATCGTGGGGTGAGATGCAAGGTTGCACCCTGGACGCCAGTCTGTTGCAGTGCTAACACATAGAAACAGGCAACCATTCGCACTCATATTCACACCTATGGTCAATTTAGAATCACTACTTAACCTAGCTCGATGCATGCTTTCTTCATGTTTGATAAGGCAGATTTATTTTTATAAACCGGATGCCCTTCTTGATGCAACCCCAAGTTAATTTTGCGTCTCCTCCCAGTGTTAAACTGGGGCTTGTTTGCTTATCAAGAAATGGGTAAACCTAAAACTCTAGAGAACCATTGACTTAGCTCTAACAACAAATGAATAACAGTAGCACTTTATAAAGGCAGACAAAGCACTTAAAACATCTCATATAATAGCTAAGCATATCTTTTCTCTGATTTTCACTCGATTGCATTTTTTAAGAAGAAAGACTCCTCCCATGCTAGACTATCCCAGTGGCAGAGTGTACAAGGACATGTGCTAAAGTGAGTTGAATAAAAGTGTGTTATTGTCAGATCGTGAGCATTTTTACCCAATTAGACTTCAGATAAATTAGGAGGGTTGTACTTCTGGAAATCAATGTATTTTCAGCTTCAGTGATTAAAACTAAATGCCAAAGTTCTTTTTTACAGTCTTTGGTGTAAAACATCACACAGCATTTATGACTTCGGCCGTTCAACTTACTATGCTTCTTTACCTACCTGCCAGGTGCAGCTGCGAGTTAAAGACATCACTCATTCACGGGGAAAAAAGAGCCCTTTTCCATCACAAAAAATAAATAATTTCAACGTTTTACCTCTTGCAGTTCTGCAGATCTACAAAAGGTGCCCAGCTTTAAGACTTTGTCACAGGAAATGGAGTCACTGAAGAGACACCTCTCTGAGATTGACTCGCCAACTGTCCTCTGCCACAACGACCTCCTGACAAAGAACATCATCTACAACGAAAAAGAGGGTGAGGAAAATTCTTTGGTTTTTAGAAATTCATCAACCTGAAAGAAGTAACAAACAAAAGAAGGCCTAATGCTAAACTACCTTAATTCTAGCTGAAGAGTGGCAGTGCTTCTGAAGCTAATGCTAAACTAGATGAATGTGTGGCAATATTCACATTACTGAAAATGCATTGTCCCTTATTTAATATCTTACCTTATTTGAAGTTATTCTGTTATAAATTTTTTAAACATTTAAAAAAAATATCGCCCGGGGTAATGTTCAGCAAAAGAGACTCCCTGTTTGACACTCACAAGGTTCCTGTACTTTCCATAAAGACACGAAGGCTTATCAGTTGAACATCTATAGCTGAAATGTGTTTATCATGTTGTCTTAGTAACTGCTGTTGCTTTTTTCCCCCTACATCCATCAGGAATGGTGAAATTCATTGACTACGAGTACGCCGATTATAACTACCAGGCCTTCGATATCGGCAATCACTTCAACGAATTTGCCGGTGGGTCTTTCAAAATAGCATCAATTTACCTCCAAATCTTTTTCACAGCCAGGACATATAAGATTCCTTAATGTGGAATATATGACTGCAGTAAATATTGTAAACACAGGATGTGATATTTTCAACGTTGTGTTTTCTCTGACTACATCATGTTATGATATAATGTGCCGTGAAACGATCTCCTTCTTGTGACACTGCTCAGAAAAATTGCTGCATTCAATATGTGTTCTGCACAGTGATTAAAGTGGCTTTGATGGACCAGCTGTGTTAGAGCAAAGCACAGCAAGGACTGTCCGAACAATCATCAATGCAGTCGTTTTAGATTATTCAGCTTTCAAGTTGTAACTTGCAAATTATCCACAATTCCCAATGACAGCAGCTGCAGTTATGTCTGATAGTCTTATGCAAGAAGGGGCTGACAGGAAGGGGCAGACATACTCCACACGAATCACATGCTGGAATGAAAGATACTGCACCTTTTATTCAAAGAAACAAATATTACAACTTTTTATTGTGTTCTTTTTTTTATCCTGATTATACCTCAAACAAAATTTGAAAATTAGCCGATGGCATGGTCTTGAATGATACAACTGTCTTGCAGACATTTGAACACAATTGTTGATGTAGGGAAGCTTTTATACGGGCAACATGAAAAACCAGTCTAGCTTAAATAAAGCGCTTCGCTATTATCTGTACAATATAACCCAGATGTTATACTATTGCTGATGTATGTAGAAGTCAACAGATGTGTCTAATTGCCAGGGTGCTTATTTACACTTCACAACATTTTATTACATTTTATATTTTTATATTTCACAAAATTTTATTTTTTAATTTAAAGTAGACTCGTCAAATAAATGCAGTGCAGGAAAAAGCACAATACTTTCTCTGAAATTTAGTGGATAACATGTTATCCACTAAATTTCAACATATTGTTCTCAGCATGTTGTCACCCAGTTTCCATGCTGCTTTCTTATAACTTGTCCATTTGGAGCAAACGTTTCTCACTGCCTGAGTGGGTCTGACAAGTGTTGACCAAAGAGCTGTTGCTCCACTCAAAGTAGATATAGTTCACTGGCACGTCTTCAAAACAAACAGTTATTTTAGGCATTGTGTTGGATTTTAGCACCGACGTTAGTTCCACTAATGTGCACGTATATGTGTCGCATTTCAGGTGTGAATGATGTTAACTACGACCTCTACCCGAGCTGGGAGCTGCAGAGGGACTGGCTGACGGCCTATCTGGAGAGTTACAAGCACAGCACTGGACGTGAGGTCACAGTCACGGAGGCAGAAGTTACGCAGCTCTACATTCAAGTCTGCAAATTCTCTCTTGTAAGTGTCTGCTCCCACTGACTTTGTTGAAATATATCATTATGTAGTGCCTCAGCTCTTTGGAAAGACTTTGGAAAGTGACAAATCTCTCAACAGTTATTTCCTTTTCTTAGGTTTTGCTCTTGGAGGGACTCGAATATCTCAATATTATGAGATTAGCATATGCATTTCAACAACATCCATATGTGTGCAGAGCTGTGGAATGGCGGGGTGGCAACATCTCACCATCATATTTTAACAATTTACTTTTCCAACTCGCCCCCCCAACCCAAAGAAAACCAAACCATCCACAGCTGACCCACCACTGTTCAAACTTTGATGGACTCCATCTGAGTTGATTAGAAACTACCGCAGGGAAAAATGAAACACAGCAGCCAAAATTATTTTTCTTATGACCACAATTTTCATTCTTTGGTGTCTCAAGTGGTGCTGGACTATCTGTCTAAAAGTGCTTTCATAGCTCAACACAATATGCAGAATTGTCCAACCAATTTTGGGGTGGTGTAAATGTCTCTTGAAATAGCACAGAATTGATGAGAAGGCATATTACTTTTTAAAATAACTTGTGCTTCAGCCAAAAAAACCGAAAGGGAAATGCGTGTGTGTGTGCGTGTGTGTGTATAAGGGGTAGAATATAGCCTGAAACTGAGTGATAGAAGTGATAATATCACGTTGATTGAAATCAGATTTTCTGCAACAAACCGAGGCGGACTCTTGAAGGTAGTAGGAGAAATTGATCACTGACGCTTAACAAGCCAAGTTTCCAGCTCAACTCGCTTTGACAAGCTGTGTGTCAAAATGAAGCATACGGGGCAGAATACTGATATGTTTCTGCTTAAAAATATTTACAAATACCTGCCATTAAATAAATTGATTACATCTGCTTTTAATGAAATCAATTAAGTACAAGTTTATCGGTTTGTATCTCCTTAGTATCACTTGGTACATTTGTGAAATAAAAGTATGTTAATATAATACCATGCTCCGTAGTTTATAATATAGACAAAAAGTGACACTGTAGGAATTGAGGGAAGCCATCCTGCACTGTGTGGCATCGAGGAGGCCTGGCCAGTTGCCAGAGCTCTGCGCCGTGGAGCTGCCTCCTTCCCGTCTTAATCCTTAGCAAACTGTGCCAAGACGCAGTGGGGTCCTTACAATCCGTCCTCTCCTCCGCAGGGATCCCCCATGATGCTGAAGCTGTAGCCTGTGGCTTGATGATGTCACTCTTCCCACACATTTATCATCTCCGTTTTTCTCAATGGCTCCCTGTCACCGATAGTCTCTGCTTAGTGTTAGATTAATGCTTTCTTAATGGAGAGCAGTTATTAATCATAATGGAAACACGCTCAATCTCCATCTCCAACTAAGGACAGAGATTAGAGATGAAAATCTGCCAGGGAGAAGGAGAAAAGCCAAGGGAAACCGCACATTGCTCTTCAAGTATTTCATTCCACCCTTTATTTGATTATCAAATAAAAATGTGATTATATCACTGGGCCACAGAACACAGGCCCTTCTGGATCTTATTAAGACTTGCTATTAGTGGCCTTACCATGAAGATTTACAATAAGGGTGGAGAACAACAGAAATTTATGGAGGTATGGAGGTCTGCAAGACTAAGTGAGCAAAACCATTAAGGAGGGAACCATTCAATACAGAGGTTTGTCATTCTGACTAAGCAGCGCGCAACTGGCATGCAGCGGGAGCAGCAGCAGCAGTTCTGGGAGCAGTTACAACATGACAAGCGGAGGTCACTGAAGTGTGTTTTCACAGTTGTGCGCTATGGCAAAGGGGAATGTTGCAAGAGCATAAAAATACAGCACCTGCGATTCTGCACTGCAAACACAATGCACAGTTTTACACTTCTCCTGGGACTGGCTGTGTGTTCTTAATGAGCCTGTCATTCAAAGAGATTCCTTCGGTTCATTGTCTCAGCGAGCACACATTTTCCCTGCTGAAGTGTTCCTGAGCAAAGCATAACATTTGACCTCACTGTGGCCTCTGTGTAAGAGGCAAAGAATTATGCTTTTGAAACTTTGTTGTTTCAAAAGGGCGTTTGAGAATCTCATTGTGGTCACATAATACTGTCATGTTGTCATTCCTTTGATGACAGAGTCCAATATTGTACTGACTGTGTGAGCTTTAATACCACAGGTAGGCAGTACAACATATAACTGTATTTTGTTAAACAGCACAATCCTTCAGTTATTTTTCCATTTTCCAATGATATTGTAATGTTCTTCTTTTTTTCAATATTCAATCTTTATTTTTTATATACTAGCTCCCTGCAAAATCAATTTAAATTCTACAGTTTTGTAAAACACCTGAAAAGTAGCTCCAAATCAGCTCAGACACAAATATGAACCAGAGTTACGCTTTTTGAAACTTAAATTTTTTATTTTATTTTTTACTTCCACCAGGCATCCAGCTTCCTCTGGGGTCTTTGGGCCATCCTGCAATCACGTTTCTCCTCGATTGACTTTGACTTCCAAAGGTTTGTCCAACGTCTGACAAAGACATTTAAAACTCCCACAACTCAAAGTGTCACTCTGCATAAACAATGCTCAAGTTTCCTAAAATGTCCTGGGTGAGATGTCCCATCCATCAAAAAAATGTTGAGTTCATTAGTATTTAAATTGATGTTCTAATTATGTTAAGTGACACCTTCACATTAAAACGCTCTCAGTAAATGTTTAATAAAGGAACCCATGTAACCGCAAATAAGAATTATTACTTCACTGCAGTTTTTTTTCAGCTGTTAATGTCATCATCCATCACTTGAAATACTCTGAAAAAGAAAAATATTTATAGGACATTGAATTTAGGCTCTCGGTATATTAGTGCAATGTTTAGACAAGCAGGATCTTCATTAGAAAAGAATGACAAAGAATTTGTTGGCAGACAAACTGCGAAAAAAAAATGGTTTAGAAACATAAGCCTAGAATATAGAAATATTTCATTCTCCCCCCAATGCTTCAAGTCTTTGTGTATTTAAAATCTGGCATAAAAAACAGGCGAGACAAACACACTTCTTCTACTCTTCATGTCACAGACAAAATATTTACACATGAAATTCTCTGCTTTTCTTCACTGATAAACCGCAACATAAGATGAAAGCCTCGGTTTTCACAAAGACTTTCAAAGGAGATCAAAACTAACGTCTTTTATTTTTAACAGTGATCACCATTGAGGACTAGTTATCTTAAACAAGTCCAGGAGACATTCCTCACCGGCAGCAGCACTCAGACAGTTCAGGAAGGCAAAATGTTTCCCTCAACCCCCACTTTTTTTCTGCCTTTCTCCTTTTTCTGCATGCCCCACACCCACAACAGTTGTGATCATGATCCTAATCACTATTGACACACGGCACCCTCCCCTCTGTGTGGCTTTTTCTACTCGCTTGCAAGATCAGCGACAGGGCCCCCACCTCATTTCAATCTGGACCTTGGAGGAAATGTGATCCAGAGGGGTGCTGAGGCACAGAGGCACTATTGTTCCAGTGCCGTCGTTCCTGCCTTACATATACATCTCTCATCCCTGGCTGGGCCACATGTGCCTGCTGAACGTCTACTCCTTTAAGCTACCGGCTGAGGTTGTCCTAAAGTGGATGGTGAGGGTTGGGTTACCTTTCTTTAACTGGAGGGTTAAACTGAAACGAGCTCTGAGAGCAACAACAACAATGGAGAACCAAGTCTAATGTTTAAAAGCGGGAGGCTACTATCTAGCTAACCTCTGCCCCACGCCCATCCCTGTCATGCAAGACACATTCATGCACTTAAGCCTCCCTTTCAGGCAAGAGATACATAACATCGCTGGCTTCATCGATCTGTTAAAGTGACAACATTATTACATTCAGACATAGGTAACCTTTGGCTTAGTGCAGACATACATACAACAGGCAACATCAGTAATTGTGCAATTTTTGTACAATACATGCAAATGAGTTTTGCTCTTCAAGAAGAAAAAAATAAGAAACTATTTAAACCTTGAGTTGTTGCATGGGTGTGCATACTTGTCTGTGTGTTGTGTGTGTGTGTGTAATTTCTCCCACTGCTATCCCCCTGAGCCAAATCACCAATAACTTCCCAACGAGTGACAGGCGTCACCCAGGCCTTGTGCTCTAACCAGAGCCAGATGTAAATGTGACAATAGGGAGCCACAAGGGGAACGCAAACCCGCCCTCCTTTTACCATCCATATTTACTTTTCTTATATGGTTTTTTTCATGTGTTGAAAGTGTCTGCAAGTCAGCAGTCTAGATTTGTGGACGTGCTGGCAAGGCGAGCTGTTATTTGACAAAGACATTATTATAAGGAAATGAACAAGGAGGAGGCCCACTGTTTGGAATAGCTTGACTACAAAATTGAGGGAATTGTGCACAAAAGCACATTGTGAAATGGAATACCTGCATTGGCAGGAGATCATTTTCCCCTACTCTTGCTAAATATAAAAAAGCCTCCATTCATTTCTGATGAAGATAAACATTAAGTATGCTAGTCTTAGGTGTCACCCTTAATAAAAATAGGGATAAATGGGATTGTCTGTGAAGCTTGCTGTTCTTATAGGAGGGAGGGTGTAATAGGCAATTACATTAATAGAAGAAACTACAGGGTGGGGTTGAGGTGTGTGTGTGTGTGTTAAATTAGCTGATAGTGAAGCTATTTTGACTTTTTACATTACTTGGTAGGAATCTATCAAACTCTGTACTAAACTGAAGAATAACACAGATTTTTTATTAAGTTGCTTTTTCTTTACTGGATTTTGTTGGGGAAAAAACAAGAAACTGCTGCCTGGAATTCTTTATTGAGGAATGTTTTGTATAGGAGTGGTAAGCGATTCAATAAGTGAGCAATTAGTGTTTAAGTATTCTGTCAGTCTATATGTCTGAACTCGCCGGATTTTTCAGATTCACACAATTTTCATTTACGCACATGCAGTGGAATGAGTGCATTCAAAGAAGAGCAGTGCATACAGTGGACATAGCAGAGAAAAAAACAAGGCCGACATTGATGGGATTTGTTTCCTAATCCTTTTTACAAAAAACAAGTTCAGGACTGCTTTAGGAAATGAATGGGAATCCCCCCCCCCCCCCCCCCCCCCCCCCCAAAAAAAAAAAGAAAACCTTTCTTATCTCAGCAAGACAATGTCAAACCACATTCAAGAATTACAATAGCATGGCTCTGTAGTAAAGAGGTCTGAGTGCTGTGCAGTTACCTGCTGTTACCCACTGAAAACTTTTTGTGTCATATGAAACATCAAGTACGAATGGGGGAAACATTAGGTTATCGAACCTACATGTCTCGTGGGTTTCCAACAGCTTTGCTAAAAGTAGTGATGAACATGCCTGCGTTACAACTTGAGCATGTTCCAGCATTTGTTTTGCTGGCATCCAAAACATAATCTAGTCATTAACAAACACTGGGCAGCAGGGTTTAGTGGTGCCACCCCACAGGGAGCATGTTAACTGCTAATTCTAAATTAGCTGTATTTCATCATATAATATATGAAAGTCATGTTCTGAGTCAATTCACAATTTATACAGCATCCATATTTGTGTGGAAAGCAACTTGTTCATAGCTGTACAACAGCTCTACTTCCCCACCTCCTGTATACATGCTATTGTAGCAGTCAGCAGAATCTGATTCTAGTGGGTCATTATGAAAATATGAAAATGAAAATGATGAGCAAACACTTTAGTTTTCTGGACCAATAAGGATAAGGGAGGCTTCATTCTGCTGTCTGAGTAAATGAAAGAAGTGTCAGTTATCAACTGTAGCACATGACTTGCTTGAAATTAAGTCTGTCCAGAGAAAACGCCTGTTGAGGCTCGCCAAACCACAGCGAGCGAAGTGAAAATTGTCTGCTGGCCTCCACCAATGATTTCTACTCCCCAAAATTTTATTATGAACTTTTTTCTTTCTTTTTATTTTTTTCATTTTTTTGCAGTGGCAAAGGTTATACACACAGTGTACCACCTATCTCTATCAAACATGTACTGGTAAATCTAAAGGTCAGCCTTCAGCAAAGCAAAAACTAAAAGAAAGGAGAAAATGATGAACAAAAGCAGACAAAAAAAGCCAGGCTTTGACACAAAAATTAGAGTGTAGCTTTACCCAGAGATGCAGGTGGGAAAGAATAACTAAAAGGCATGTGACTAAATTATCGTTTTGTCTCACAACACAAGCGCTTGAAAACTGATTTGGCATTGAGGAGTTCAGTGAAAGCACTGATTAAAGGACAAACTCCTCTCTGTGCCTCCATTTTCTGTGCTTTTGAAACTTCACTTTATTTCAAAGGGTATAGCATAATGGCCAAGGGCAACAGCGTACTCAGACATCAGATTTATTGAGGCGTTCAATAATATGGTTTGAACAAACACAAAACCACTTCTCTTGCCGTTAACTTCTGAGATGCGCTGAAGCTTTGGCACAGCTTTCAGACTCATTACTTCATTTGAGAGTCTTGATGCTATTGTTACGCAAGATTGACAAACAAAAACACAGTACCCACCTATAAAACCAGACAGAAAGAGCAGCCTGTAGCGAACAGTGAAAGATACATTATGGCCACAGATACATACAGAGGAGGGAAGCAACAAAGTACAACTACTTTGTTTTTGGACTTCTGTAGAACTTCTAGGTATGTGTACTTTACCTACTTTTGGGTTTTACTCCCTACAATTTAAGAGAAATACCTCTACTTTATACTCATATATTTTCAAATGATGGAGTAGTCAGGACAAAAGAGAGCTGCAGTGGTCCAGAACAGCATCCTCAATGTAGATGTGATCACTACAGCTTCTAGCTAGACTATAGAAGAGAAATGAGCATAAAGGCAGCATAAAGTGTCAGCTAATTTCAGCTGAGCTGATATCATGCAATTTGTCACAGAGCATGTCTGCTAGCTAAAGGTGCAGCTGCTGTATTTCACTGGGAGAGAAAAGAATGTGAGAAGTTAAGTCAGAGATGGAGAAAGACAAGACTGACAAAGACAGGACAAGAGCGTAGAAGACAGATTTCTATTAAAGCTAAGTCAGTGAAACCTGATAAACTGGAAATTTAAAGCCTACAAATAATGTCCACTTTCATTTTGTGAATAGATATCTGAGCTGTACACGATTTCAAGTGATGTTTTTTCACACTGTAAAACTTTTTACAACACAAATTTGTAAAATGTTTGAATTACTGTCTGTTATTCAAAGGTTCAGTGAACATGCTAGGCAGGCCAAACAGGTTAGTTTGCAGTGCTGTGGAGAGGTCTCAAGAGATGGACTAATGCAGTTGGCTGCCATGTTCATGGTCAATGTTAGGTTACATAAGGAGTAGCAGATATCAAAGACAGCTTAGTCTGATGATGCTGACTAGATTCACTCAGCCCAACTAATCCCAGGATCCCCACTCCTGCTGAATCCCACTTTAACCCCTGATTATATTCATTTTTCTGTTTAAATGTAGAGGCAGAACCTGCCATTTACAATGTAGGTAACCACAATTAGAACTTCCTCTTTTCTGTTCTGCATAACAGATGTTTGAGATATTCATCAGAATAAGAATTTACAGCACATTACAGCAGTCACAGCGCTTCACCTGATCCACATTTGTCACATTTTGTTACAGCCTTGTTCCAAAATGGATTAAATTCATTTTTCAACTCAAAATTCTACACACGATAACCCATATTAACAAAGTGAAAAATGTTTACTTGATATTGTTGCATTCAATTAAATGTAAAAACAAAAATATAATATGTGCTTATGTATTTACAACTTTTGCCATGACACACAAAACAGGTACGTATCCTGTTTGCAGCTTGATTTGAGTTTACCTGTGGTAAATTCAGTTGTTTGGACATGATTTGGAAAGGCACACACCTGTATATGTAAGGTCTCAAAGCTGACAGTGCATGTCAGAGTGCAAACCAATTCAGGACAATGATTTCAGCACCGCCCCACCAATCAGGCCTGTATGGCAGAGTGGCCAGGCAGAAGCCACTCCTCAGTAAAAGGAACATGACAGCCTGCATACAGTTTGTTAAAAGGTACCTAACAGATTCTCAGATCATGAAACAAATATTGGACTCTTTGTCCTGAATGCCAACAGGGACACTGTCAGGGTCAAGGGAAAGATAAATATATAGCAATGTACAGACACATCTTTGATGATGACCTGGTCCACAGTGCTCTAGACCTGTGGCAGGGGTGAAAGTTTATCTTCCAACAAGACAATGACCCTAAGCACACTGGCATGATAACAAGTGTGTGACCTCAGGACCACTCGGCAAATGCCCTTGAGTTACCTAGCCAGAGCCCAGACTTGAACCCAGTGCTGAAAAAATATTTAGCAAAGGCTTGTAAATACTGTTTGTATTGTCATGTACTTTTTACTTTTATGTTTGGAGCACATTTCATGAACTGTACTTTTTCAGTTTAGTAAGAAGTTGAATCAGTTATTCAGCTTTTACCAGATAATTCTTTTATAAGAATCTATAATTATATTTAGTATCTAATCGTATTTATTATAATCTGCATTAGAATATTATATTTAATATATCATATATTATATAAATGTAATAATTATATAATAATTATATTACACATTTATATAATTACGTGGAAAATGTCTGTAGTTTTGCCACCTCTGGACATATACAATGCATCTTGAATAATAATTTTAGGTACTAATTTCTATTATTCTCATATAAAGACTGAGACTGAAAAGACATGAATATTTTGACATTACAAGTATGTTTCAAGTGATTAAACAGTTTGCAAGTTGCCAATATGTCAAAGAGGCTTCAACCAAAGAATGTTAATAATATTATAAATATTATATGTTTACTACAGGCAAGTAGGGTCAAATAAAACTCTGTGGTGTTGAATTGAATTGTGGAATTGTAGCCACTCGGACACCTTTTAGATGCTGTTTTTCTGTCAAAGCCAGTGGCTCACAGGTATACACAAGGTTTCCATGATGCCATGATGGCATGATAGGTATTGTCAATAGTACGACGAGTCTTTTCACTCCCAGTTTGTCAATATGAATTCCAAATTGTCCCTGATGTTTCATGGGTGTGTCTGTAATTGGAAAGTACTGTGTGTAATATTAAAGCACTGTACAAATGGGTAAACTTTTTCTTCTCATGTAAACCATTACAAGTGGTGAGACTAGATTTAAATGTATTTTTTGTGAAACACCGCTTCATAAGTTACTTAAGTAAAACGTACAGTTACGGTAAAGAGTGATCTTAAGACAAAATTTGTCATGAGTCATATATGCTTGACTCGTCATATATAGAAACGGACAAGACAGTCTCAGTTATTTGACATACTTGCCTGAGCACATTTGATCTAAGGTTGACACATGCCACCCTTGGGCAATGTGACTTTCCAGCCAACAGATCAATGTACAGCTGTGCAGTCTTTAAGGCCCATTTAGTTTTTGTATAGTGTATAAGATTTCTTTCTGTTATCTAATCATGTGTTTTCTGTCTCCTGCTGTTTGCAGATATGCCACTGCACGACTGAACTTCTATTTTGAGAAAAAAGAGGAATACTTTGGACTGGCAGTGAACTAATTAATCCCTCTACTTTTGCAGAACAATTATGTGTTTCTTGTGTCAAACAGTGCTGTGGACCATATGTCAGATGGTGGAAATGGAAAAGCATAGAATAACCTTATAAAAGTGCTCCCCATAGTTTGTTATTTCAGGCTGTATAGTGTGACTTAATGTGTTTTGCTATCACTGTGATTTTTAAAATATTTGTTTTACCACAGTCAGTATGCCGATAAGCCTATTTGGCAAATTGAGAAGAGGCTCGTGCCAGAAATGAATTAATTGTTCCCACATTCAGCCGAGTCACATAAAGCCACAAAAATTGAGCTTGATCATAAAACACATAAGAGGGTTATTTGCAGGCTTATTCAGTGTGTACCACAGTTCTGGTGGAAAACAAGCTTTCATTTCAACTTATTTACTGTACCAAGGGCATTATTTTAATGTTTCTCTTTCAGAATGACTTGCTATAAAAATATCATGTGTGACTTACAGGGTGTTTGTTAATGTTGCCATAAAAGGAAAATTTAAGAGAAAATCTTATTGAAGCTGTCACTGTGTGAAGACAGGCGAAACTGAATCAGGAGTTACATGGTATGTACATGAACCAAAATGCAATGCTGACTGATATCAGTGCTTTAACAAGTGGATTTTACTTACTCTGTTCATTTAATAAGGTAAAAATGTACTTTAACTCCTAGTAGTGATCTGTTTTTTAAAAATATTCATCAAAATTTAGGCCCACAAACATTGTATGATCTTGGTGTAATCTCCTTGAATATGTCTCACAGGATGTTAAAAAACAATGTAATGTATAATGGTTTACTAAACAAAAAGCAGATTAAGGGAGCGCACACTAGGGCAAATCTGTAAATAAGCAATTTAAAATTGTCATAGCATAACAGGCACAGCTGTAATTATTGCTTTTTTTGTCATAGAGACTTGTAGGAATAACTAACCATTCACCCTTTTACTTAGATTTAATTGTCATGTGCCATGCATATACATAAACAATGAAATGGTTATAATTGACCAACATCAGGGAATTTGATTGAAATACTTTGCTGTTTGCTTTTCGGCTCAATTCAAATGCACTTATATATCTCCAAATCAGAACAACACTCGCCTCAAGGTGCTTTATGTTGTAAAGTAAAGACCCTACAACAATATATTTGAAAATAAATAAGAGGTGTTAACAGGTACACTAAAGCTACTAGCTGAGGACATATTATTGTAAAAATACGTTCTGTCATGCATTTAAGTGCACTTAAACTGTAATTATGAGGCAGATCGCTCACATTTTTATGCTTCCAAAGTATATAAATAACAGAACATAATGATATAAAGAGACAGAAATGATCAGTGTGATCCAGATTCAACTTTGTAACTGTAAGAGCTTTTCAAATGAAAGCTTTCTTTATTTCACTGTTTAAAAGAATCTGGTATTGATCAAAAGTGCTACACTGATAGTTCATATAGGTAATGTAATTCAGTGTTGTACCACATGTATATGATCACATGAAATAGAACTTCAATTGTAGTAGAAAACAGAGTAAAGGCCATTAAAACAATAACTCTGGCCAATATCAGGAAGATGCTACCCTTTCTTATGTGCAGCATAAAGCAGCGGATTTGTCCTCACTCCTAAAAATATTGGTTTAGTGAGAATACAGCCTAAGTAGAGCGTGCAAGAACTCGCAAGAACAGAAATAGTTACATGCTAATAAGACAACTTCAGCTCTTTGTAGCCTTCTGCACAGACAGCACGCTAATGCAAAAGTAGCAACAAAAAACCCTAGGATGTTAAAGTCATTCTGTGAAATGAAATAACATACTGATTACTTTTAAGAAAAGTAATTGGTTATGTGTAACACATTACCTTTGTTGAGTAACAACAGCAAAACTGAGTAGAGTGATGTAATTCTGTTGTGAATACTTGTTTAGGCTAAGGCAGGGTGGATGGCAGAGGCTCCATAGCTCATTAGCACAACTGTCTGATTCTTAAAATCAGCAAATACTTTTTCAGTATTTGACCAAAACCACAGTTAATTTTTCTCAAATGTTCACCAAGTGCTTATGGCCTTGTGATATATCTCCCACTGCCACAGTATTTTCACAATTGTCAAAACAGTATTTCCAGAATTGTCAAAACAGTTTCACCACAAACTCCATTTAATGGCTGTTCTGAAGTTTTTGATCCTATCACTGTATCTTCAGTGGATGGAGCAGCTTAGATGTCATGGAATTATCGATTTTTCTAAGCACTTAAAGGCAACTCTAGAGAAGAATGTCTGCATTTGGATGATTCACTAGAACCTCAGACTATTTTGTTTTCTAACATTTGTAATGTCATTGCTCGGATTCTGTAACAGCATCTGCGGAATAACTTGAGGGTAGAGATAGCTTGAAGTTATGGCACATAAAATATCATTAGGGAATAGTTAGGTTTGGGTAAGTCAAGGCTGGTTTTTATGCTTTGGCTCTGTGGTCTTACGTGTTATTTAGTTTCAAGGTACCCAAAAAGTGAGTGACCTGTAAGCAGTGTAGAAACAGATGAAGCTACTGTGATACCTGCTGTATGTATTCTCTCCAGACACAGAAGGTTTGAGAAAGACATCACAATATGATTGATAAAATCGTGAAGCTAAGTGATACCAAACTCCTGTATTAAAGTTGGTCTGTACACCACCCCAGCTTCCACACCCTTGTAATGTGCATTATTACATAAAAAGAAGAGTACATCCTGCAGTATTGAATGATGGCATTGGGCCTAAATGTTATAACGCAAACGGCATTGGCCAGTATACGCATATAAATGCTTGAGATGAAAAGCTTTGCGGCAGAGAACAAAAAAGGTTGAGGGGTCAAAACTCTTGAGACTGAGTGAGAAAATCAAAAGCAGGAGGCAAATATGGAATCTACAATGGAAGAGATTAAAATATGACTATAATAACTGGAAATGTTATGTTAAGTGAGAGATTTTATCCATAAGACTTTTCTTTTCCAATGTTGGTTCCTTGTAGGATAAATGGTTGGTAACTTGTCCTTCAAACAGTTTTGATTGGTAAATGATATGTTTGTGTGTACTCACAATCAAACACATCGGTCTTTACAAAGTACATGTGACATGCTCAGAAATGTCAATGAGTCCTTCCACTCTATAACTGCTTCTACTGTCTTTATCTGTGAAGGGAGCACAAAAGGGAATGTGATTGTAAAATCAGTAGAAAGGATTATGGCGGGTCAAATGAGGGGAGGACTAGCTACAATGGCGTTCTTTACCTCATGGTCGCGCACAGTTCCACTCATCAAGGCTGCAGCCGTGTCTTTGAGTCAAACAATCCAGCTGCTTTCATGCTGGCATTTTTCGGTAAACATATAATATTTAATTAGCGGACTAATGCACTTAAAAAGACCCAAGGACTTTGGATCAAAAAGAAAAAAATTGGCCTTTTGTCCATTGCCTATTTTCCTGAAAAAGTGCTGTAGATTTTTTCTTTCACTTTTAATTGCATTAAAAAAAGAAGTATATGCCTTTATGCAATGTTTCAAAGACATAGAAACCAGGAAAAAAAAACCCGTGAAAGCAATTCCTTTCAAAGGGCTTTTTTGTATGATTCTTTTTTATTCAGACATTGCATTTAGATTTTTGGTTATTGTTAAAGGACTGACAAGGCTGTTGACCCTTGGAATTCTAATAAGTACCCAGTTTGCAATTGTAATCAACTTACATTAGCAACAATATACTCAAGGGAAGGTTTTACTATAAATTCACTTGTTATACATGTTACATACAATGCACAACGCATGCTTTTTGTTCCTATATTATATAGAGTGCTGTTACTTTCTCAGTTCCATTTCTAAATTCACAAAGTCAAACCTTCTCCTGTTTTTTTTTCAAAACACATGAGCCACGTCACCAACTATTCAGTATAGCAAGTTCAAAACTAAAGGCATTTCCATCAACCCCAGCTGTTCATTTTTTCTACCAGTTTGCAAACTGTGTGCTAACAGGCTAACTCGAAAAGCTGTCTCTTAGCGTTTAGAAACCCTCATTATTTAATCAATTAGGTTGCAGCTCCCTTGTTCACAAAAAGTTATATTTTAAAGAGTAATGTGAGAAAAGTATAAAAATCTTATTGCTCCTTCATCTATGACTTCCACTTTCCCAGTTAGTTTATCAGCTCAGTTGCTCATTTGAAGTGTTGTTAAATACCGCCTTATGTCCATTTGTATATTAGGGCCCCAATTAGGATCCAAAAGAAGTATAACACAGGGCATTGGGTTTGATGAGTAACTACCTCAGTTTCTCAGTGAAGAACCATAGCTGACCATGATAAGCTTCAAAAAGAGATAATCTCATGAAGGGTATGACCATCTTCTTTATACAGTCTGTGATTTTCCATCAAGACCTACAAGACAGCAGACGTCTGAAAAAGTGTGGAATTTGTGTGTTTTGTGCATGTGGAAATAATTTAAATGTAACAGTAAAGTGCAAGCATATATAGACTATAAACTTTCATTTGTGTCAAATTTAGGGGAGGAAGCCGTGTTTCTGCCCCAAATACCCAGAAATATTAAACTTTATTAAGAGATTTAAAAAAATATATTTTAAACTGTTTTTGTTTTGTATTGTTTTTCAGTTGGGAAAATAAAACCTCTGGTGTATGTAAAAGCAAAGGCTTGTTTTAGATATCATATTCACGTGACCATACAACTAACTACACCACTGCGCTGCATTAGGTGGCGGAAATGCAAGAGATCAAAAGCCAGGCAATATCACAAAAACAGTGAGCATGGAGAAGATTCAAGCTGTGCTCTTGTTGATTGTAATTTTTTTTATGCTATTCTTGAGTTATTTAAAGCTTCTTAAATCTAAACACTTCAACAGAATTTTACAAGCTACAGCAGAGAAATAACATGACAGAGATAAAATACTCGACTCGGAAATGTTCATGGCTGCAAACCAAACCCAAGTGCACCTGAACTTTCAGAGAAAACAACTTTCCCCCTGACAAGGAATTTTTCTTGGGGGGGCGTCCTCTTTTTGCCAAAAAGTGCAGTGGAAATATACCGAGTTGCTACAAATACTTGTAGTCCATGAGGAAAGTTTTTGCAGGGAAAACGCTGCTGCCTAATTTCACAATGTAGTTAAAAGAACAGTTAGGAAAAAACAACCTCTAAATCATACGTAGACTTCTAGACGACTTTTTACCTGATACATCACACAAGTGGCACTCGTTGTGAAACATGATCAACTCGACAGGAGTGAAAGGGTCAATTAGTCTCCTTTAAATCAAAAGCATTTCAATGATTAAGCATCATGAGCTCAAAGAGGATGTAGTGTGCTGCAGCACCGTGACCATTCTGTGTGCTTTAATGAGTAGTGGAGCCTCAATGATCATAAACGGGCTGGCTTTGATGCCTCATTGAAAGAGCCTCTCCAACACGTCTGAAGGGGGCTCCTCCTTTGTAATAACAATTTATAATTCTCTTGATCTAAATGCCCAATTGGTGGGGAGAGGGGAAAAAGAAAGGATGTGGTTCTTTCTAGTCTTCAAGACGGTTTTTAAAAATCAAAAAGTGAATTTGCCTAGAGGGCCCAACCAAGACCAGGTTTCCATGAAGAAAGCATCTCAATATGTCTCATCATCCCCCACACACGAAACCTATGAGAAAAGAAAGGTAAATTCAAAGTCTATAATCACACACTTTAAGTTTACTAATAAGTACATTTCTGCCTTATATGAAAGAAACGGTTGCCAACGTTATTAGCCAAGGTGTAGAGCTTTACTGCAAAACATTTAGTTTTCTTTTGGTGTGTGGCTGTCAAGTCATTTTAGTTATGTCCATGAAGTTCTTTGATTGATATAGTACAACTGATCCTGTTATGGAGGACACAGTTTGTGCAAATGACCATAAAATATATCACTGCAACCCACTGTTGCTAGTTGTGCATTTAGCTACCAGTAGCTACAACAACTGGGAAAAGTTAATGGAAACAGAGGATTACATCATTTTCCTTCAGGGATGAAATGTTAAGGGATAAATAAGTTTGTATACATTACTGCAGGAATGTACTTGAAATTATAACTGTGCTGTAACAAGCTACACTAACCTTTGTTGAGGTGCTGAAAGCTTCGCTTATGCTCACACCAACTGTGCACATACGCCCAAAAAAAAACCCTGTCAACTTGAAAACAACTAAATGTTCATCTTGAAGAAAGGAAAAAGGAAATGTAAGTTATGATGACTCGTTTAAAAAGCTTAGCATGGCAACAGTGCAAGTATGATTTCAAACACCCCTCCCAACTAAACGCTATAGCATAGCACACACACACATGCTCACAAAGGAGTGTGTGACAAACTTGCCGGCGCCCCTTGCTGGGTGACGCTACAGTTGATTTGGGAATTACAATTAGATTTATGATGTGGCTGCATATGGCTAAGCTCTCTGTTTCTCTCTCTGAAATGCTGGGATTGGCTGCAGCGAGCACCGGCGCCGTGCCGTATACACCACAGCACAGTCAGAATGTGTGGCGTTACCTCACACACGCACGCACGCACAATGGAACAATAGGCCACATTTACCGTAATGGGCCACCAAAATATAAAGAGCGAGTGGAATAGCTCAACTTTGGAAACAGACAGCCTTGTGTTGGAAATTATTAGATCCCTGGAAAGTAAGGGTACTATTTAGAGCAATGGAAATAAAAATTCATGCAGCACTACCTGTAAAGTTGTGCGCATCGCTTTCATACACAGAACACAATATGTTGGTGGGGGGTTTTCTGCAAATGAACAATTTTACAAAGCATTCAAAAATATTTTTCCCACCCAAAATTAAATACATGAAAAAAATAAAAGCAAAAATCTCAAGTCTTTACTTTTTTTTATTTATATATATTTTTTGATTGTCTTTCTCACCAAGTTGTACTGACACTTTTTAGAGCCAAAGCTGGCTAATAAATACAATGAAATGTTAAAATGCACAATTGGATTTCAAATACAATACTCATCACAAAAAAAAAATGTGTGTGACCAGGAAATGCTATGTTCTTCCTCTGCGGGTCACAACTGACGAGAGCATGAGGTTACCTTTCCAAAGAGATCAGAGGCGATGAGACCCCTTCAGGTGATACTAGAGCTGCGGCAACAAGATCTGCTTAAATAAATGAAATGCTTCCAAAGAAATGGCAATTTACTGGTGCCTCGCATGTACCAGGCTTCAAAAATGTGACTTTTAACTGACTAATATATCATGTTTAAAAATCAAACAACAACTTCACATTAGTCAATACTAAAAAACAAAAACAAACAAAAAAACAGATTCATATCCAGTGCTTAGGATGTGTATGAGACTAACAGAAATGTCTATGCACGAGGCTTTTTTTTATGTAACACAAGCAAAATCAGTGTTCAGTCCCAGCTTGTGAAGCATTTTCCAAGTAAAAACCGCCAGATATGGTCGTGAAGAGAAATTTGGGATCAAGATGACCGAAGCAGCTGAACAGAGCACCCAGAAACCACCCGAGGTCACACGTTTTAAGAATGGAAACATTAAAAATTTCAGAGAATGCTTTGAAAAGAGTAAAACTAAGATTCGTCTGCAGAGACATTTGAGTAAAACAGAGACTCATCTTCAGATGAGTGGAAAAACTTGTGTGCTCTGACTGGGGCGGTGGTTACTGAGAGGCAGACTGGTTAAGCACCTTTCCCCTTCGCTAATGTTCTCTTAATAATTTGCTCATGTTCAAAATACAAATGCAGTGTAGAAAAAAAGGTACCCTTTTGAAACAGCGGACCTATTAAACCCATTTTCTATATAAATAATTTTTTAAAACACAAGTTTGGCATATATTTCCAACATAATGCTAAGAAGACATTTAAAAATTAACAAGCTAATAAAAGAAGTAATATTTGTTACATTTTTGTACCAATGCTAAACACAATACAGTGAAGGGATTTATGATATTACAATTTCTTATCCTACAGTAGGGTCATCCAGGGGTGCACCTTCATCTTCCTATTCCAACTGAATGAACAGATTCAAAGGTTCACTTTTAAGACTAGGGGGATTCCTAAAGTGATATTAAGATAAAGGCTACCTTTACCTTTAGCCTGATTTAAAGGGACAGAAACATTTCTAATACTGCACTGCACTTAATGCATTTGGCCTCAAAGAACATTGGGCAGTGTGGTTTATGGAAGCACTAGTGCAGTGGAATAAAGGAATAGGCGCCTTCGATGCTGCTCTTCTAACTACGTCTCAGAGCCATAGGGTCTGCCAGAGAACGACATTCTGTGTGTGTGTGTGTGATTAAGCAAGTGTGATGAAAAAATAACCTCCCTGAGCACTGTTTGTGTTTGGGCCAGGAGGGGAGCCAGCAGTTGATGAGTAGGAACCCACTTCATCAAATAGAAAAAATTGATTGTATAAGACTTTTGCAGCATTGGAAATTAAGACTACAACATCCCGAGTGAATGTGAATGTTTGGCACATTTGAAGAAAATCTGTACAATTTATGGGTACTTACTTACTTATTTAATAATAATAATAATAATAATAATAATAATAATAATGTAAGGGAATTTGCTCCCTTTATTTCATTGACAGTCTTTTTGTATGAAAACAAACAAAACAAATAACACATTCACAAGCTGGCACATCATACCTGAGCTGGGATATTTTAAAAAAAGAAACAGTAATGTAAGGTAAGCAGTTTGTCAGAAAAAAAAGTGTGTAGCAAAGAAATCGTAAGAAACAAAAGTAAGACTATAAGGTTACAAGAGCTAGGATTTATATTAAAAACTTTCCAAATTTCAAGTTCCGACAGTCTAGAGTTTGTACAGGCAGTGACCTGTCAGAAAAGAAGTCTATAGAACAAAAAAGCAAAAAGGAAAAAAAAGACAAAAAGTAAATACATAACAATGAAAACTAAATCACTCCTTAAACATTTAAGACCAAATAGCTGTTGAAGACCGATTCCTAATTCTTCGACATCCATGCATGCCCTTTCACAAACTACACAGCAATGTGTTCGTCGCTCGTTTGTTCTTTGTCCCATTCTCTCTCATCCTCTGTTGTCTAACTCTTTTTTTTCTCTCGCTCCTGTTAAGATTGTCAAAGTAGAGGAAAGTGAAGTTCACTGTCAGCTGGACATCTGAAGATTGATCAGACTGTGTTCTTGGGTCACGTTTTTCCTATTCCTTCGTTTTTCCATTTCTTCAAATGGGCGTCCATCAAAGATACTATCCCAGAACTTTTTGAGCATGTCTGAGCTGATTTGAAATCCTGTTGGGGCATGCTCGGTGCATGACGCAACATGTCCTGAAAAGTTAAACTGAAGGTCTCAGTAATAAAATGTCTTTTTAAGAAATGTCTCTGACTATAATGGGAGTTGTTCTCTTTTTTTTACATCTGACACCCTGAGCTTACTCAGTTGGCACTGACAGCCTCATGTGTCTCGTGGTCGCTGCTATAGTCTGACTTGGGCTCATCCTCAAAGTCCTCATACATGTCCATGTCATTGTCTCCATTATTGGGGTCGCTGGGCAGATCCAAGGCTCCGATCACACTGCCATTGCTGCCTCCTCCACTGCCAGGCTCAGACTTTACACCGTACGTGCTCTGAATGACGGGGATGGCAGGATCAGGACTGGCCGAGTTGCTGGAGCAGTCTGAGGTCAGATGTGGGGATGGTGTAGCTGCTGTTGCCATACTTATGGCACCCGGGTAAACTCCTACACTTCCAGGACTGTTGCCCAGAGAAATGGGTGGCTGAGGCCTGAGTATGAAGGAAAGAAGATAAGGAAGAATTATATTATTTACACAACATAAAATGATCGAAAAGCTTTGTAACTTTTACAGTGTGATTTAAGTCTAGCAGCAATGCTGGAAGCAGTCGAAAGGTGCACAAGGAGATGACCTTGAAGGGGAGATTAGTTCAATTAAAAAAAATGTATTTATTCATTTAAGTCTCAGCAAGCATGATCCAAAAATTACAACGTTGAAGAATGTTAGAAATGATTGTCACTTCATAATGAATGATTGGTCCTTTGAAGTTAAAGAAAAGACACTACGTCCCCGAGCCGCTGAACATCACAAGAAGGACTACTTGTAAACTTCTAGCTGACTGATAGAGATCCATTTGTATTCTTCTGGGAGGTCAAATATGGCAATGAATCCTTAAACCAATAAAAACTGACCTAACTCAGTGTTCAGAACAAAAACTTAGGAAAGAACCAGCTTTTAAAAACACACAATTTGTTAGACTGGCATAAAATAGTATTTTTGTACTAATAAGGTGATTCCCAAAGTAACGATATACTCCACAGTATGCTGTGTGCTCTTTAAAAATAAAATGGACAAGTGGAGAACAAAAACAGGCAGCAGATGGGCAGTATCTGCAAGTCTGAAAGATTTAAGAAATGGGGAAAAAAATCAGCCAAAGACCTGACACAGAACTTGGGAGATGTATCTGTTAAGCATTTTAGACAAAGGCTCATCTGTATGCATGCATGTTTGCTCATACGAATATTTTTCTGAACCTATTTCTCCATTTTCCCTGCAAAGTATAAAGAAACGGAATGGCTCAAGACCTTTGCACAGTTGTGTTTTGGTACAAGCTAGACAGATCAGACACTGATTCGTTAGCCTTTGAACAACATCTGTGAACAAAACATTTATTCTTAAGCCATTTAAGTTCAACCACAACGCTTTTCATCTGGCTGAGCATGTCCTAACATAGAGCTCTACCTGCCATATCACAGCAGCATTAGCATTGTAGATGGAATGGGGGTAAATGCACATCATTCAAACAGGCCCCTCAGGCTCCTCAAATGAACCGCATAAAGTGGGAAAATTACTGTCACCTTTTTCACCTAACAGTTTTCTCTCCTCTGTCTCCTGAAACAATTACTGCCGTGTGCTCTGACAGACTCATTTTCACATTAAGCATTTTAAAATAACACTGGTTTAGCAATCTGGAATGTGCCAGAAACTAGTTGTGTACTGGCTCCTGTAGATGTTTGATTTAGCAACAATTGAAAACCCAGGCCTGGAGAATCTAAGCTTTCCTGCTTAGCGTACTTGACCACACACAGTAAATGTGGCATTCATCCTGTGACGTGTGCCTTGCGCTCATTCCCTCTCGAGCATGTGCTTACATTTCATATTCCACTGTGTCTGTCTGTGTCCAATTTCACTACCCACAAGCGCCCAGCATTGTCCTAATTTAATAAATGACAAGCTATTAAAAATCGCTCCTATTCAAAGCTGTGGCCTCTGGTAAATCCATCTCACTCATAGGCCACTGTGATGGCTTTAAACACATCCATGACTGGTTCCCATTAAGACAATGCCACTGTTTTTCCCCTTGCTGCACCGACTGCAGTTGAAAAAAAATATATCAAGCTCTTCAGCAAATGTTTAAGAGCTTTAGCAGATAGAACCACAAGAGGTTCCCAACCTTTCATAAAGGGCCCATAAACCTTGATGATTACTCCACTAACGTTAAACAAATGGACGCGGCTAAGAATTCTTTTCTATTCAAACTGAGACATATTAAGGAGGGGAAAAAGACCTCTCGTGAAATGCAAAGTTGGTTTTAATATATTTCTATACAATCAAATAAACTCAAAGAAGATAGATAAAATTACAAAATGATAAATTGTCTTTTTTTTCCTTTTTACTTGGACATATTTGGGGAGAGATGTCTGCTGGATTGAGAGACGACTTTATCGAAGGCCACAGGTCCATTGTAAATGACTCAAATCCATCTAGAGTTAGACACAAAGACTGTCTGTTATCCAAGGCTTAATATCGTCAATGGCTTGTGGTTCTTGATGCAAATGGACCTCTTTAAAGTTTTAATCTCTCAGTTTTAATCAGTCATAATATACACTCTAATGAAGATGTAACAGTGTGAAATAACCCTGCAACCATGCCAGCATTCCTGTCCAAATAATGGCCCAGTATTAGGTCACGAGGTCAAGCTAAATAGTGACATGACATGGCTTAACCTATTTGGGATTATAGGACTGAAGAAGTACCACCGACAAAGCCCACAGGGCTTCAAACAACGATCAGTCTATGAGAAACACCACCATGTTAAATTATGTGGTTTAACTTCAGTTTACAGGGCAATTTTCTTCAAATAAGCATCAAATCACACTGTTATAAAGAAAAGTTATGTCAAATTATACTATCACTGTTATAAAATCTAAGTTCAACATAATTTGGTATAATGCTGTCTAATATATTTTGGATCAAATGACACTAATTGCATTTCCTAGTCAAGCCATAATTCACACATCGTTTAATTAGAGTACGAGTGCATTTGTGTGCTGTTTTATTAAATGTCTCTCAAAATATGGTTTGTTACATCTTACTAGTGCTCCATAAAATAAAGTGTGACCCACACAGCTCTCCTCTGAGCAGCACTGAATGCTGCATGACCCTGAGGGTGCCAACAATGCCAGAACCTTTTCACCACCTCGATTCATGTCACTCAGAAAGAAGAAAATCTCTTCAGTGAGAGAAGGTTCACTTTTGACATGTTTAAGTATTTCAGGAATTTAAATCACAATTACACAGTACTGCCATCTGAAGGTCCTTCCATGAAAAAAAAAACTAATTCGAAATTCAGTTCTAAAACCACGTAACTCGCCGACACGCTGCAGCTTTCCTTCAAACTCGTGCGATTACTCACTTTTTCAGCTTTGTACTCACCCCACAAAGAACTGCCTCATTTCCTGACGTCGTGAACGCATCATCTGCTTGTACTCCCCGATGCGTAGCTTCTTGCCATCAATGATGCAGGTTCTCTTGGGCCGTGGCTTGTACTTGTAGTTGGGATATTTCTCCAAGTGGATCTTGCTTAAGCGGGCCTGCTCCTCGTAATATGGCTGCTTTTCCTGGTTTGTCATGGCTTTCCAGCGAGAGCCTAGAGCAAAAAAAAAATTTAAAAAGCAATTGACACTTTAACTTAGGTTATATTTAAATATTTTAGTGTTACTAGTTAAGAGGGTGACTGAATTTAAATATCTGCACACTACCAAATTTTAGTGAGTGACTAACATGGTTTCAGTGAGTTTTTTCAAAATAGTTTCAGTGTGTGGTGAATCAAAGCTTTTCATAAAATTCCTGCAAAGCAAACATACTGTCACAGCTACATTATTCAGTCACACAAAAGAAGCACCGCTTTGACAATTCTGGTTTCTTCCCGAGGTTGGATGCCTTCCTGTGAGCAGGCTCCATTGAGTGTTTAGCCTAGAAGGCTGTTTAAAACCAGGAGTGGATTACACTCTGCTTCGCTCAGGAAGAATGATACATTGTGTATGGCTTGTTTTCCTCGGTAAGAGGACCTTCTGAGCAAGTGAACAGGGCCATTACTGCGGGAACGCAGCACATCTGTGAAGCACTTTGACAGCTGATTATACACACTCTTCCTTGCTCTTCTGTTTATCGAGGTTTATCACAAACTCTTCTTGTACTTTTGTGACACAGGAAACACAGAAACGTTTTTCTTTCTTTTTTTTAAACTTGCCACCCACCTACTCCCTTAAGTCCAGCTGTGTTATTATTTTAGAGATGGATGCATTGTATACATACAGTCATATACACACTCATAATTCCACTTTTCCTTCTCGTCTTGTCACTGAACCCTAATAAAAATCCAGCAGGAGCGCGCGATTAGGCAATGTACTTAATCAAATGATTTTCCCCTGTAATATGTTTCCACTGTAATAACAAAAACAAAGAAAAAAAAAGCACTTTTGAAAGCACAAAGATTAATCGTCTAAATTCAGGATGCATGTTAAGAGCACAAAACATCCATTTATAGGACCCCTTTCAGAGACCTGAGTCAATAACACAGATCCACCTTAGAAAAAGCAATTCATTCACAATTCTCAGAAGTAGCATTTACGGCATTCAGCAAGCCTCAAGCTCACTTGAACTCTGCATTGTACGGTAGAAGTCTTAAGAACATTTCAGGAACAACCGTTATGCTCAGCATCATGTGAATGGATATCTGTGTTGAGGAGGTATTTTAACTGAATGCATCCATCACACTAGTCAGGCTGACACAGTGGAGCTCTGTGTGTGGAGTGTTCCAGGCTGAAAAACACACTAGTCATTCTTACAGTACCCACTTGACGGTAAGAAACCCTGTGAACTGTATATAGCGGTAGGGTAACCTAATGAGCAGACAAGCTGACCTTAAACAAATCTGCCGTGTCACTTTACAGTCACTTAGAAAAAGAAAATAAAAAATTAAAGCAAACACTGGCGTATTCTTTTGTACAAAATTTAAAGGAAAGCAAAAGTACTTCGCCCTTACAACACCAGAACAACATATCGCCACAACACTGAGGTTTAGCTTTCTCACTCATCAAACATAAACCCGCAAAATCTCACCAAGGATCTTGCTGATGTTGGAGTTGTGCATGTCGGGGAAAGTCTGCAGGATCTTCCTCCTCTCATCTTTGGCCCACACCATGAAAGCGTTCATGGGCCTCTTAATGTGGGGCTCGCTGTTGTTCCTGCCTCGTGCCTCTCTGAACACCCGTGCCTCTGCGATGTTACTCCCTAAAAAAAAAGAGATCACTTTTGCTGTATGTTCACCATTAACGAGTTAGCTGTTCATACTTTCACACTTCAAATGCAGTGTATAACAAGGTGCCTGCTTCTTTGACTGAGGCACTTTTCTGTCTTCTTGGAAAGCGTAGCAAAGGTTTGGTGGAGTATTGCGGGCATAGTGTCCTTCATATCATTCCTACACACAAACACACGTGAACTTTGCACATTATGCTTAGTTTGCTTCCTCGTGATATTATCTCAGTGCTTAAGCTCCTGTGTTTACTCCTCTGACTCTAAACTAAACCACGATGAGCACTCCTTGGTGCCTGTAAACAGAATTGCTTTATGACAAACAGGTGTGCTTGAAAAAAATCAGAAAGACAACATTACAAGGAAGTACTTTAAAAGAGCGCGTTTAATGACTACATTTAATTCATAGTACGTAAAAATCAGCTCTTGTGACCGATTCATAATTATCTCTGTGACCATTCGCTACAGAAAACTTACTGCCCATTTTTGGTTTGCATACTAGGACTGGGTCACAAAAACTAGTGAAAAACATGAAGACAATTCATCCTCTTTTCCTACACTTGCAGTAATATTGACATTTGACATTTTCAAGTGAGCAGAATGTTCACCGTAGTGTCCTGACGTCCAAGATAAATATTTGTATTTTCTGAATACCTGCATTTGTGAGCTTTCTGGTAGATGACTTATTGAGTATTAGTCTTAGTAGGAAGGCCCACAGAGGCCTCTTCTACATTTAACCATGTGAGTTACTGTCACTGGTATCAGTTTTATCTGAACAGGATGTGACTCGCACTCTATTTCTGAAAAAAAAAACAACAAAAAAAAACATGCCATTTTGCATGCCAGTAGTCAGAAATGTAGGTAAAAGAGTAGCAACGGGGTAAGAGACAGAGGAACATACCATCTAAATCTTCTGGTCTTGTCAGGTCAATGACTCGATGAACCATCTTCCCAGCATCCTCTCCGAGCTTCCCCAGGTGCTGGCTCAGTGTCTCATAGTGCAGCCGCTCCTACAGTAGAAAAGAAAAAAAGGAGTGGTGAAGTCTGAGGAATACTTTAAAAGCTGCAATTCTTTACTCTGCATTCAGTTATTATTATTTAACCCAGGGGTCGGCAACCCTAGGCACGCATGCCAGGGTTAACTGATGGCACGACCATAGCTGGACTGGCCATCGGGCATACTGAGCATTTGATCGGTGGGCTGGTGGTGATTTTTCGTTTTTATGGGCCGATGATTTTTTGTTGTTGTTGTTTTTTCGTAAAGGTATAAACAATGAAAGGTGGTGGATTGGCCAAATGCTGGTCGGTGTGTAAAAATAACTCAGTTATTTGGTGGTGGCTGTGGCGGAGCTTCCACAGATTCAGTAACATTAGCAAGTGGTGGAGGCCAGCAGGTGGATGAGAGAAAGGGGAGGCAGGAGGAGAGCCCCGAGGCAGCCGCCGAGTGTCAGGTGAACTGAACTTCAGGTAAGAAGTTATGACCTGCAGTCTGTCTGGGTCAGATATAAACCAAGTTTAGGTGGAGTTTATTTTCGTTGTGCTGACTTTTTACCGTCAGTTACAATAACTCATACTGCGTACTAGCTAGCATGACAGAGTTTATATACAGCTGGGTGGGTGCTTTGATGTTATTGATAGTGAACTTTATTTTATTCATAAGGTTAGTTAGTAGAGTTGCCAACCGTCCCCTAAAAAGAAGGAATCGTCTCGTATTCAGAGAAAATTTTACGCGTTTCGTGTTGAGGTGAAAAGAAACACAGTTTGTCCCGGACTTCAGCTAGAATGGAGAGACACAAAGCTGGAGTTATTCTGTCGTTATGCTGCACAGCTGCCTCTTCTTCTCTCATTCTCTCTCTCTCCCTCTCCTGTTGCTACTTCAATCATGAAACTGATCAATGATCAGCTGATCGGCTTTTCTCTCTTGTTTGTTTATCGTCCACTTTGCGCCAGAAAGAGGAAACCAGCAGATGTCGCGCTAAACAACAGCAGCACGTTTAAGCTTGATCAGCTGTTGTTAGAATTTATTTAATATTACTTTCTAGTATCAGCTGATGTTTGCTGGAGCCACAGCTGTAAAAGCTGCTGATCATGAGGTTTGTATATCTGGTGAGAGGGAAACATGAAGATGAAACCAGGAGATGTCCTTACTGAATCATCAGAGCTGAACAGGTGATGGAGAAACAGGTTTACCTTTTAGTTAACATGAATGAGTTGAAGGGAAGTTGTGAACTGTTTCTGAGAGACAAATAACACCAGGATCCTTTTCTAATTAGCTGACAGCTGGTAACTGTGCAGGGGCGGGTCTAGCAAAATGTTGCCAGGGGTCCATGTAGGGCATTAACAGGGAAAGGGGGGCACAAAGAAATACTTTCTTATTCTCATTTAAAATGTCTGGTTTTTATTAAATAATTATCTGAAGCTTACAATCAAAGTTTTTATCTGACGTAAAATGTATAAAAATCATACATATACCGACAAGACTGTACATCACTGTCACAACAGCGTTTGTTTTCATTCAAAGGCTTTATGGCTTTAATACCTGGTGGGCCGGTCTCTAGTCAAAATGCCCGGGCCGATTTTTTGTCCCAGTCCAGCCCTGGGCACGACAATCTGAGAAGGTGCATTAAAAAATACATGGCCGCGCCAGCAGTGCACATTGCAAATTAGTTCACATAGACACATTAGTTGTGCCGCTTCTTAATGATGGTATCTTAGCTAACAACCCAGAGTACCAGATTCAACTTGTAATTGGCTAAAAATCACTTCGCCTATCGGTGAGAAGGACGTTGTTAGCTTTCCACATTCCAACACTTCAGAAGCTTCAGGAGCTTTCCGCTCAGCACAGCATCAGCACCACGGAAATACAGAGATATATCTGTAGACTCGAGACAGAATTCACAATGCGTTTTCAGGACTTTCAGGTGTATGGACCAATGTTTCTTTTCTGATCAAACCAGAAAGCTTTAATGAGCAGCTAGATTTGTCTCGCATTAACTGGCTGAGTTAATGCCAGTTAATGCAACATTGAAGCAGCTGGAATCCACAGCTGTGCATGTTCATGGAGCTGCATTTTCACCTGCTGGACATCACTACCTGACAAGTTTAACTGTCTTCAGAACATTGCAGAGGCCTTATTGACAGTATTTGGCTCTACATATCTGTGTGAGCAGATTTTCTCTCACATGAGTGTCCACAGGTAGCCGTCTGAATGCTGGACACTCTGAGACCTGTGTCTCTGAGTGGGAGACCAGAGATCAGATTAACATGTGTATTATCAAACATGCCATATTGGCCCAGTTTATTTTTCTTATCATTGTTGTGAGGACACCATAAATAGCATTTGCATTTTCTGTTGTACAGTTCATTTGCTGTTATGGAGTTCTTGTTATGGATAAAAAGTGTCTTTTTTTTGTTTGTTTCAAAACAGCTGATAACTATTCGCTGATAGCTGCCAACATCTGTGAACAAATATAATTCTATAAAGTGGTTCTATATAGCAGAGGTGTGGACTCGAGTCACATGACTTGGACTCGAGTCAGACTCGAGTCATTAATTTTATGACTTTAGACTTGACTTGAAAAAATGTTCTAAGACTTGTGACTTGACTTGGACTTTTACACCAATGACTTGGGACTTGAATTGGACTTGAACCGATTTACTTGAAAAGACTTGATATTTCACCCCAAATATAAAATTTAACATGCATATTACATAGAGATTGAAAATGTGACGTCATTCAGGGGTAAACCGCAAAGGATTCTGGGAACTCGTGGCAAGAGGTACTAGCGCACGCAGGCTTTCAATTGAAATCAGTTACACAGCGATAAAAAGAAACACAAAAATGTCAAGAAGCCGTTGTATTATTAACTGCAATAGCCGGTCGCATGACAGCCACGGGAAGCCGACGGGTAAAGAGATCGGTTGTTATCGGATTACGTCGTTGAAGAGAAATTGTTCGAGCCATGTTTCCGAAGTAACAAAGACGCGACAGATGGCCTGGATTGCAGCCATCCAAAGATCAAATATAATGTCCCAGAACACTCCAGCTCACAGGTTAGTCTGCTCCAAGCATTCCCACAAAGGTCAGTGTTTAGTAGTTAATACGTCGTTTTTCTTAACATAATTGGTGATATAGGTTACAAGCAAGTCTGGCGCTGAACAGAAATTGTCGCGCTATGCTCCTTTATTTATTGTGCATAAATAGTGAATTGTCCTGACACAATATTGTGTTTCGCTTCTGTTATTATGGCACATTGACAAAAACATATACTTTTATTCACAGGATAAAACAGTTGTTTTTTGTATCACTAATTGCCCAGTACGATTACAACATACAGTATTGTTGTCACTGCTACATTTCTGTGATGCTACCAGAAATTATTTCCACTACTAATTAATTACCGTTGAGCTCAAAGGTCCTATTAATAAACGGTTAAGGAATGTGTATTTATGAAGACGATTTGTGAGACTGGTAAACTTATGATACGTACGATGGTCTTTCGTTCTACACGGTGCATTTCAAGGTCCTGTACCCATCCGTCGGTAAACTGTACCTGGGCTTGTTGCAGTGACCGGAAGTTACTAAACTTCATGAGTGTATGCACTCACTCCAAGAACCGTATGATTATAAATATGCATATAAATATGCTACAATGAGATAGCTGACTTCATCTAACTAGCAAATGTTTTCCAGGCTACGTTGGTGATACAGTTTTTTTAATGTGTATGATATTTTTGTCATGCGATTTTAAAGCCGGTCCTACAACCGCATCCAAGAATAACATGCAGCTTATCTCAGAACTGTCGGTGAAAATTATTCTTGGAGCTAGGTTTAATTGAGCTGCATTTTAAAGAGGTGCAATTTCACAATTTGTGTATATTTTCTAAGTTCACTATTTTGTCATGTGTTGAGAAAAACACAGATTTTAAAATTACATGGTCTAATATTTACATTTAGCATATAACTGCAACATTATTTTTTCATTTTTTTTTTAAAGACTCGAAAGGACTTGAAATTCAAAGTTTCAGACTTGTGACTTGACTCGGACTTTTACACCAGTGACTTGAGACTCGACTCTGACTTGCCTGACATTACTTGAGACTTGACTTGAGACTTGAGGATAAAGACTTGAGACTTACTTGAGACTTGCAAAACAATGACTTGGTCCCACCTCTGCTATATAGTGTGTAACGGTTAATATAGAGCGTTATTAAATTTATTGCTAATGCAGTCATATGGCACACTGACTTCTGAGGAAATTTTAGATGGCACTTGTCATCAGAAAGGTTGCCGACCCCTGATTTAACCACTAGATCAAGTTTCCTGCCATCTTTTGAATTGGGCAGCCATCGATGACTTTGATGGTAATGACAGTAAAATTAATTGCTGGGTTCAGCTAGCATAAAGGAAACGTCCAGCACTTTTAGCTTTACTTTTTTTAATGGAACCTGAACAAAAATAAGTGATGATGAGTTTTAATTCATGTAATAAACTAATAGGCAAGGCAGAACACCTCGAAGGCTGCACTTATCCTCAGTGACTTGCCCACCTTCCGTTATCATACGCTCCTCATCTGTCACCACCTCTAAGACAAAAAACTCCTACAAGCAGCTTGCCTTGGAGTCTTACAGCTAAAATTACCCCACCACGCTCTCAAACTGCAGTGGAAAACATGGTACACTCCGCATAGCTACCATACATCCACACTCCTCCTCTTCTCCTCCTTCCCTCCCTCCCTTCCTCCCTCTCAGTTCTCCTCCTTTTTCTGGTGACAGAGGCATTTTGTTTGACGCAAGGAATGGTTGCTGGGTGAAGTCATGCCGCGGTAGCTGCTGGCAGCAGTGGTGGAACTTAGGGGCCGCGTGTATGTGTGCGTGTGCATGTGTGTGTGTGTTTATAGACAAGAGTCAGTGCGGGCCAATGTCAGCACTACAGCAGGGCTGTAATCAGGCCTACCACAGAACATGTGCCTGGGCAGTGCCATGCTCACCGCAGGAAGCAACCGCCTAACAAAGGACTAAAGAAAAGAAAGAAGGAGGGAAGGACGGAGATAGAGAGAGAGTCAGAGAAAAATAGAAAGGAGGAGATGGAAAACGAGTGTAGAGACAAGAATAAGATCTCAAGTCCCCTGAGAGCCATCCTGTGAGCCCAAAAGTCAAAATGAGTCACAGTTTGACTTTCTGTTATTTGAAGGCCAATGTCCTACAGTACATAATTCCTCTGCAATCGAAGTGAAGATGTTTGAAATGTTCCCGGTGATTAGATGAGACCAAATGGAAAAGTAATGCAGAATAGAGTTGGGGATTTGGAAAATGGAGTGGGACAGCATCAATAGAGGCAGAATGATCCAAACTACAGATTAACAGCAGATCTGGGTCACAATTTGCAAATATTCCCTGTGGTTGGTCTACTTTTGGTCTTCTTAAAAGTTCTTGTGGCAAATGCAATAAGGAGCTGTCTTTCCTTTGTTTAGTCAAGATTGAAATAGGTTTGGCCTGTGTGCCTGCTGGTTTCAAACTGGACTGCTGCCTTTTGGAGCAATATTACAGACTTTCTTTCCCCCTCTCTTTAATTGGACTCCATTTGTACTTTGTAGAATTAAACTGGAAAAAAAATAGCAGAAAATAGGCAACAATCACTTTTAAACATTAAAGCTGTGCAAACAACTACCCTAAAAACAAATCACATTAGTGCTGCCACAGTACTTTTAACACACGTTTGCTTTTGCTGGTCTCTCAAAGTGTTGCTGCTGGATGTATGCTTCTAAATTTAAGAGACACCCGACTCTTTTTGTTCTGCTTGGTCTGTTCTCTTCTTGGCATCCAACTCCTCGCGTCCCTTCACTGTTGCTAAGGTAACACTCCAAACATTTTATTTTTTAATCCATACCGTATTGAGCTCATTACCACAGTTACAACTCGCCTGCTGCCAGGATGGCCTGCCTCCAGCTGACCCGCAACCGTTTACTGTCTCCTCCCGGACCAATCAAGTTTGGCAAACTCCTCAGTAACCCTCCCCACTGCCCACCAACCCCCCTCCTGGGGTTTCCTCTCTACTCCAATTTTCTTCATCTTTCTTCCTCTCTTTCCTTCTCCATGCCGATAGAGCTGTCAGTCAGCCCCCTGTTCTGTTTTTTTCAACCATGCCTCCTATTCATAGCCCTTAACACCCCTCCGCCAGACCTCTACAACTTGAGCCTTCAACCCCCAAAAGAAGTAGACACTCAGCTTTATAGTATTTATTATAATGTATATCACTCAGACTATAATTGCACCAAGATTATGTCGACGTTTAATCAAAACTTGGAACCATCTAAGCTTCTGGTTTCACAGGCTCACTTCCTTCAAAGACCAAACTAACCAACAGCGGAGCCAATATAAACTTCTATACAACCATTTCTCTCCTCTCTTTCTCTTTCTTCCAGACTTATTCAATGACAGAAAGCATGCTGACCAACTTTAACTTTGTGTAGACAAAGGGTGTTCTTCTATAATGGGATACTGTTAAATTATAGTCTCCAAAATTTAGATTTCTGGTCCATTTCAAAGCTGTATAAATGCTATGTGAAAGTGTCCAAACCTACGAGGAATGTGTGCAATAAGTTAAAGGGTTCTGAACCATTTGTAGAAAAATATGCATAAAGAGTGTATGATTGATATAAAGTATTTTCAAATTAGCATGCTAGAAATGAATGAAACTCAGTTTGACTGATGTTGTTTTTGTTCACTGAAATGTGTGTATATTTATTTTTGAGTACTGGATATTCTAGATTGTCCAGTCTCCAAGCCCACCTTTGCATAACTGCTCAAAGATCATCTTACAGCATATGACTCTGTTGGAGTACAGCACAGACTGATGCCCCTTAGCCCATCAGCCAATGTAGCAGTTAAATTATACTAGCACCAGAGACACTAGAAGAGTTCATGTGTCCACATTATTTACATCATTATCTCTCCACAGCATCATCCAAACAGAGCAAAAAGGCTATTTGTGCTTCTTCTAATGTGACCTGTACATTTACCATTTCCTTCACCTCCATTGGAAACTTAGAAAAGTATCTGCTCAGAATTCAGTGTGTTTTTTGTACTTTGTATCTTGTGAACGTTACTCTGGGTTTTTTTTAAGCCAACTGAGCAATACTGTAACTAATGTAACTGTGTAGAGCTTATACATGTTTTCCTACATATTGCAAAGAGACAGATACATGATTTGGGGGTTCATCATGTAATATGTAGGCTAAATAATTATAGTATAGTAATTATAGTAATAATAATTACTGTTTTTCTTAATGGCATGTTTTGTGCCTACTCTGATGAAAAGAAAAAACATATCTATACATATATATATATATATATATATATAAGTCTTAAGCGTCTCTCTCACACACACACACACACAAACACACGCACACACACACACATGGTTATACACAGTGGCTATTTCAGTGAGCTCTGGCAGCCGCAGGCCAGCTGGAAGCAACGTAAGCGTAAGGTGATACTCAACAATGCCACTAACTGGCCAGGCCTCTCGTCTGTACACCAGCTATAATGACATTAACATGGCCAAGGCCAGTGCAGAGCCAGGACACGCATGCACGCACGCACACACACACACACACACACAAAAAGGAGTCTAGGATCACTTTCAGCTCATAGCGAAATGTCTGTGTCGCTTATGTTTGAAACGAATACTGTGGGACAAAAATACACAAACAAAAAGTGAAATACAGACACAACACACACACTTAGACGTCACCGCGACTCCCTTTTGAGTGGAATCAGTGCGGGTAATAAATAGCTCAACATTCAACATTACACTGAGATACCATTCACAGCACATGCCTCATTCCCTCCAAGGAAGCTGAATATGTTGTGTTAGTACAGTGTCATAAAACAAAAAAGATTTGGGAAGCGCTTCAAAGTTTCGAAGGGGAGGATTTGAGTAACAAATTTATCCATTGAACTAAAAACTACCAACAAATCCAAGGTAAAGAAAAAGAGCTGGTCTCGCTGCCTCCTGAGGTGGAACGGTTGAGTCACACTTTCAGTATCCAGCAAGTTCCATCCATGAATTGTTTAAGACAGAGCAAAGCTTTTGAGCACTTCAGGAGAAAAAAAAGCACACACACAGACGAAAAAAATGTTACGTCCCAATGAAAAAAATGATGCATTCAAAGCAAAGAGAAAGAGTCTTTGAGCTCCTGTTGTTAGGTAACGAATAACAAACTGACAACAAACAGCGAGGCTTGCTGTCGTCCTCGAACCGGAAACAATTACTTTGAGAGTTTCCAAGTGAGCTTTTTATTAGGAGGCATGCAGCTATAAACCAAATTACTGCATTGCTTTGGTTTTGTTCTTCTAAAGTTGGAAAATATAGAGCTTTAGAAACACGGAGGGTTCTCCTTGCAGCGCACTCACTTCAATCTGTTGAGCGTTTCAAAGTGAAATTTGTGCAAAAACAAAAAAGTTAAAAGCATAAACTTATTTCAGAACACTGGTGGTTTATTTCACTGGACCTGCAGCAGGCAACTCATATTAAATCTTAATAAACAATTTATCAGTATAGGCTGTTGTCTAATTTATATTTATGAGTTTCTCAGTGTTTACTAGTATAATGACTTATAAAAAAAACAACTTGGGACTGAGGATAAGTAAAGCAGAGATATATTTTGCCAGATTTTGAATGTTTTCTTCCTGAAGATGCAAGGCAAACAAGTCCAAAAAGAAAAAAAAGAATCAAAACAACCTATCCTTGGAGTGCACCAATCATGACCTACTTGGGGTTGGTGGGTTCAAAGTCTCCCCCCCTAAAATATTAATGAGTTCTGCTCCTCCTCGTTCTCCTTGTAAGCAACATGGGATCAATTGCACAGCAGAATTGGTCTAATCATGTTCCGTATTTTACTTAATGTTTGATCCTCAGAATTTATGATTGGTTGATCAGACCGATTGAAGATGTTTTGGAATATGAATTTCCCCCTGGATCTTGGTACAAAGGCCCTGTCTCCTTTCGCCCAAGGGAAAGAGATGAGCTGGGCAAGAGGTGAGTGTGGACAGGGGAATTCCCTGAGAAAGGGCCTTTAATTGGGCTAAAACCCTGAGGCCGGGATCGCCCCTCCAGGGCAAGTGGAGAGCTGAACTCCATTAAACACACATATACACGCACGCATGAACGCACACACTTACACATACACACTAATCACCTCTTCTCTTAAAAAAAACACCCACTCAGTCAAGGCAGGCACACTAACACGCCAAAACCATCACTTGTCACTGGCCCAGCTGCTCCCTCTTCAAAGCTGTTGGCTTCTGGGTGGCCGTGGAGATGAGAGGAGAGAAAAGAAGTTCTCAAGAGCTGCAGCCCGAGCCAAATGACACCAAATATCATCCATGAATATTCTTCAGACTCATGTACGAGCTGAGAAGAAACCTTGAACTCTGAGCCAATGAAATAGTAGAGAAAATGTGACACAGGAGCAAAGAGTTTGTAGACCCACAGAGGTGTGAGTCTCTGTTTTCAAGTTTGTGTTAAGGAGCAGAAGAGAATACTTAATGGATCCTAATAGCTAGTAGGGAGCAATAAAAAAATTATTGTCCAGTTCCCTCTCTCCTTACCACCTTGTCCTTCAGGCTGTTGCTGGCAGTTTATGAAGACAGGTTCACATCTTTTAGTGAATGAAAAAATACAACAAATTTAAAAGTTTGTCTGTTAGTGTTGCACCATGAGTGATGTTATGTGCATTGTTAGTAATCTCAATTGGTGGCAAGGTATCAGTATGTTGTTCACGTGTTCTGCATAGTTAGCAAACAGTATTTGACCTCAGAGTCAATGTTCTAGGAAAATAACTCCTAGATTCTTCCAATATGATTTAACAAGACTACTGAGCTTTAATTCTATTTGAACATAAATTAACTCACAAATTGCCTTTTTCTAATCATTTTTAAATTTTAGTTTATGATGTTGTAGAGTTTTTGAGTCCTATTTTAATTCTACGCCAATGTATTCCTAGGGCTGGTCCTAAGCCCGGATACATGGTGAGGGTTGTGTCAGGCAGGAGATCCGGCGTAAAATCTTTGCCAAATCAAACATGCAGATGATTAAGAATGAGATTTCCATACTGGATCAGTCAGGGCCTGGTTAACAACAAGCGCCTGAAGTGCTGGTCGCCAACACGGTGCCAGAGGAAACTGCTACTGCTGGCCCAAGACAAAGAAAGAGGAAAGGGGGAAGGCAGTGAGAGACAAGGAAAAGCAGGAGGTGTAAGGATAGCTGGCAGTGGATTTAACCAATGGAATGGAAGTGGCTCTGGTGAACATGTATATCGAGAAGAGGGCAGAGCATTACAAGAGTGGAGGAATGTGCACACAGGTGGGACAACATGCTATGCAGAAGAGATGCAAGAGATAGCAGAATGCAATGTGTTGGCAGGGTAGAATGTAGCTAGACACATTTGGATGGTAGTTTGCAGGATTACTTTGGAAATCAAGAAATGGAAGGAATTTTTAACCAGACTGCTCAACACAATCTTTTAAATATACTTATTTGGAACCAGCTTAACACAATCTTGAAGAGTCAGAAGATGCCTTGGAAATAGAGAAGAAGTGTACTTGACAGATGATGGAAGGGGTGGAAGGGTGGAATATGATGTTTGCAGATGATAGTGAGAGTAGGGAGCAGGTGGAAGAGCCTTAGAAGAGGAGAGGACTGAAAGTCATTAGAAGCGAAACAGAATATAATTAATGAATGAAATGGAGAAACACAAAGTAATAAGGTGATTATGCAAGGAGTGCAGATACCTGATACCTGAGGTCAACCACCCAGGCAGGGTGGAGTGGGCGGAGACGACTGTCAGGGGTGATTTGTGAAAGAAGGATAGTAGCAAGAGTGACAAGTAAGATTTAAAGATGGTAGTGAGGCCTGCTATGATGTACGATTTGGAGACAGTGGCACTGACAAAAAGCCACGAGGCCGAGCAGGAGGCTTAAGATCCTAAGAATTTCACTGGGACTGAACAGGATGAAAAGGATTTAGAAATGAGTAAATCAGAGGGACAACTCAGGTCGGAAGAAAGTTAGAAAGGCAAGGCTGAGATTGTTTCAACATGTGTAGACGAGGGATCGTGCTGGACAAAGGATGTTGAATATGGAGCGGTCATACAGGAGGAAAGAGGAAGACCACAGAGAAGATTCATGAATTCATGAAGGAGGTTATGAGAGTTGGTGTGACAGAAGAGGATGTCAGAGAGATGGAGTCCCATCTTCCTCTTTGTCCCTGCTAAATCATTTGTTGATGCTTGTAGTTATGCTGCTTGTGGTTTGTGTACGGTCCTTGTTTCCAGTTTGCTTGTACTCTGGATTCCTATTTTGTTTATTTCATTTATTGCATTAGCCAAAGACCGCTTTGTTTTTTTTTGTTGTTTTTTTTGTTTTGTTTTTTTATATATATTTGTGTTGAATTAACAGTGCTGATTTTATAACCTCAAAATCTGAAAAGGTATGACTGGAATTGTAGCCAAAAGTATTGAGTATTTAAAAAGAACTGAAAAGTTTATTTAGTTATTTAGCAAATCTTTATGTTATTTATTTGACAGAGCCAAAATTTCTTTTTTAGAAGAAAAGTAATTGCTATGAAACTGCATTCAGTTCATGTAACTCTTTCAGACCTTATCAGTAAAACGTGTGTGTGCATCCTATTATGCATCCAGATGTGACCTGCATGTCCTTCTAACCTTGTTGCCGTTGTTGAGGTTCATGCTGCTGAGGGCAGATAGCTTTGCTTCCAGACTCTGGTGTCCTGGCTGCTGCTGCTGTTGGTGGAGCTGCTCCCTCTGGATCTGCTCCCTCATACTCCTGGCCTCTTGGATGGCCTTCATCACTGCATCCTGGTCCCCAAACAGTGCTGTGGAGTTGAGACTGGACAATATGTCTGCAGGTGGAGAACAGACGAGAGACAGTCGTATGTCACTTAGACTGGCAATACAGCATCGGGGACATGTTCGGGTAGCATAAAAATGAATTGCACACATTTAATACTCTTCTGGCTCTGATGTGAATAACCACTGAAAAGAAAAGGTTATGCCCTTTTTTGACACTTTGTGTAGGGAAAGGGATTTCCAATCAAGCATACATAAATAAACAGATAACTTTTATGAATATACCATATGTACAAATGTACTGGCCTACCTACAAATTGCCAACAAGAGCTGCTCAGTCATGGAAATCCATGCCGTGAAGTTCCCAGCTCACAGATTTTGTGCTGACGTTAATGTCAGAGGAGGTTTGGAGCTCTGCAGTTATTGAACAGGGACCCAAAAACCCAGATCTGTAATTTTACGTGGTCTGCCACTTCGTGGCTGAGTTACTGTGGTTCCTAAACACTAGCACTTTGCAATCATACCACTTATAGTTGATCGTCGAGTATCTAGGACTTAGAAAAATTCCCAAACTGGCTTGTTGCAATGGTGGCATCTTACACACATTACCACATGTGGCTAGGAGCTTGACTTTATAAACCTGTGGAAATAGGACTGAAAAGACCTGAATTCAAAGATTAAGAGGTGTGACCCAAGACTTTTGTCCATATAGTGCGCTCATATTTGATCCGTGCTATTACCCAGTGCTACAAATTTCTATTTGAACAAACCAGACTCCAAACTTTTTAGAACTCAGTTTAGTGCTTTTACTTTACTTCGTAAGATTCTACTGATACTAGAATAGAAAGTGTAAGTCCTTATAGTCAAACGTTCAGAAAGGCTGAATACAAATTCCCATTAAATAACATTTCAACTGTATAAACATGAGATTTCCAATCTTATATCAGCTCCAAATGTTGTTCAAGTTTTGTTCCAGGCCATTTGTGTCAAAACATGACTGAGCCTCCTCCCCCTTGTTTAAGCACCATGCTTCACACTTTTGAAGCCGATGCACATTTGAAGAATAAGAGGAAATAAATAAATAAAAGGATGCAAAGTTTCCGTCGCCCTCCTCATTTAATTAGCAGACAAGTAGGAAGCACTGTATGCTTGGGTGGCCGTTAAAATGGGCAAAAAATAACTTTGCAGGAACACAAGCGTCGCGTCCTCAAAGCCACTCCAGACAAGCTGGTGAAATTGTTTTCTGGGGGGATATAATGAGAGGCTTTAGATTGGCCTTAATAACAGATAGCAGAGGTAGGGGCATAAAAGGTCTAGTGCGGGCAGACAATGATGTGAGGAAGCTCTTAAAAACCAAATAACGTGTGCTGGGTTTCACTGCTTCCGCTGCCAGGGTTTTCATTGGGGCTAAATACAGGGCTTTGGACTCCTGTAAAATACAAACACACACACAAAACACACACATACACAGGTCTCCTCATGGGGTTTAGGTGTCTGCAGCCTATCAGGCACATGCGACGCTTCTTGGTTTGTCTGTGGGTGGCTGTGGGAGTGGGAGGTGTTTGGGTGGGTGATGTTTTTGTTTTTCCGGCTAAGTTGAAGGCAAGGTTTTTTTTTTTGCTCGACGTGTTTGCTTTGGGCGGATGTACACTGCAGATGTGAGCGATACATTCGTGCACAAATGCATATTAGTGTTGGTTTGTGTGTGAAAGAGAATCCATGAGCAAAAGTACATCAGTGTTTCGCCTCAGTGTTTTTTCTTCGCAGCATTTACTCTGTGTCATTGTAATTGTAGATGAGTGTAAGGATAGTGTTATTGAATGTTAATGAAATGTAGCAGTGCTAGTAGACTGGGTGGCCCACCCCAGCTAGCCCGTGGTGTTGTTACCTACCCAGGGAGGTGTTCCGGCCCATGCTGGGAATTGGGCTGGGGATGCGGCCTTTGCCCATGCCTGTGGGGCTGGTCTTGTTTCCAGAGAACAGACTCTGTGTTGGGGATGTCGGGGAGCGAAGAGGTTCAGCTGTCTTGGGTCTAGCTGAGAGGTTCAGTGGCTGTGTGGATCCTTCCTCCTGTTAATGAAACAGGTGCAGCATCCATTTATACAAAGTCCTTTCAACAGGAGCTAAATTACTAAATTAGGGTTAATAAAAAGGCTGTAAAGTAAGCGTTAGAAACTGATATAAAGCTGAGCAAACCTGCTGATGTTCTGCAGTGTTACTTGAAGAGCCTTTGGTGATCCTTAAGTTTTTGGCCTTTAATAAATGAATTCGACCGATCAGCTCTTTAAGCCTCCTTACTGCATATAAACAATGGTACATTTGTTTGTGTGATTTCTTATTTCTGATCAGATCTTCATGACCACACTAATCCACATAAAGAATTCTTGGAAAAGGAAAAATAGTAGCATAAAGTAAACTTCAGCACGCCAGCACAGTCTGACTGCGGCTGTTTTGTTGGCAGAAAACACTTAATGAACGTGGCTCTAATTTGGAGTTGAGCCGCAGCTGAGGAAGTTTTGAGAAGGGAAGGAGCACAGAACGAGCTTTCGCGTGGGGAAAGGGGGTAAGTTGAGATGCGGGTGGCGTGCTGAGGGTGGGATGAGTATGCGTGGGGTTTGCTATGGAGGATGAGGAGTTTGGAGGGCACGGCACTACTGTTTGAGTGCGGTGAGCTCCGACGCCGGTCTATTGTGACGCCGGTTGCAGCTGTGCCCCACACACACACATGGCTTCCATTACTGCCTCGTCACCGAGTAAAGATCAGGCGTACGCTGCCAAACAGCAGCCAGCGCCAGTGTCAGCTTGTGAGTGCACATGTGTTTGTGTGTGCATCAGCCTGTGACATTTAAATAAGCTGTTTCTAATTGACAGTGAAGAACACAGGGGCCAATGCACAGCTCATTGTTTCAACAAATTCCATATTTCCAGCTTTCACTTTTACTTTCAGTGACCATCAACATTATTATTACAACATTCGGAGCCCACTTTTTACTTCTTCTATTATGTTGTCTCCGAATTTATCACCATATTTCCCTGCACATACCCATAACATGAAAAGTCTAATTCACTATTGTAGCAAAAGTCAGCAAAGCCATTTACACATATTTAAATATAACATCATCAAGAGAACACACAAGAAGCTCTCGGTACATCTAGACCGGCTCTATTCTCTTGGCAGCGCGCACTCATTTAACAACATTTGAACAAAGTACCTACCTTAATCTGAGAGACAGGGCTGGATGCTCGCTTCTCGCTCTTGAGGGTGGAGGGAGAAAGAGGACTGGAGGAGTTGGGAGCTTGTGGGAGGGGAGCCATCTTGGCTGCTGGTGAGATCTGCATGCTTGCCAGCTGGGCGGCATACAGCTGCTGCAAAAAAAGGGAAGAAACCAGCAAAACCGACAGGCTATTAACATCGCGCGCCAGCAGCTAGTCAGTGGCTTTCCTCTTTCATTCTCTCTCCTCTTTTCTTTTTCATACACACACACGCGCGCACACGCACGCACGCGCACACACACACACACACACACCTTTGATCCTGTCAATTTCATTTATTTATTTATTTTGGTTTATCCTTTCCCTGGTACTGGCTGCATCCTTTGAGCCAAAGACACACTGTAGTTAGATGGAAACAGGCACGCACGCACACACACACACACACACGCACGCACACACACACACACACACACACACACACACACACACACACACACACACACACACACACACACACATCTACATCTGAAGTTGACAAGAGCATCCCACACAGATGTAAGATTTGTTTGAGGTATTATTTATCAAGGAGGGATTCCAGCAAATTATTTTTTTATGCTACATTATCTGCAGAACTTTTCTAACAGTTATTTTTTCAACAGATGCTTGGAGCAGCTTGCACATAGAGCAGCATCTTTCAGCTTTTAAATAGGAAACAAATGGTACCTATTCTGAAGTTAGGTTTAATAGCCTTGCTTCAGTTTTACTTGTAATAAAAGGTTGGTATTGTCCTGATGTTTCAATGTTTAGTCTTGGCTTTCTTAGCAGAGGAATAACAAGTCAAATAATGTAAAATGAGATTAGGAATATTATATGAGGAACTGCTTCATGGGTCTCTAACTAATCTTGTCACCTCTGGTTTGTTCTTGCATTAATGCTTCAGGCAATTTCTTTACTTACTTTAATCCAAAGCAAGACGACAGTGGCTAATCAGATTTAAGCAGGTGTTCATAGTTTACACCTTGGACCAGTGTTTCAATTGAAAAAATCCTTGAACATAGCAGAGAAATAAAAAAGAAAACCCTCAAAGTAAAAGCCTTTAGTGTTGGATGAAAACATTAAATGACAAAGGGGAAAAAAGGAGAACTGACTTTTCATCCAAGGTACTTAGCAAAAATCAAAGAGTCAAATACTCGGCCCACAGTCCAGGGTCTTCTAAATCAAAGCTAACTGGCCAGACAAACCACTGCCTGAAACCACTGTCAGCCCCTGTCTAAATGCATTGGAGTGTGAGTGCTGGAGTATCAAAGAGCCTGTCCTCAGGAAAACCACCCAGACGTGGCTGGCCTTCAGTAGATTCCCTCTTTTCTTTCTGACTTTTTTTTCTCTTTTTTGCTTTCCTCTCATTTTTCATTACTCTCACCTCATCTGTACTCCTCCCTCCTTCTACAGTTCTGTCTTTATTTTGTCCCGCTTTCTTTTGATCTCCCTTTGACTCTCTTCACTTGTCTTCTGACTCTTAGTTTAGGTCCAGAAATCATTTCTCATATCTTTCCACCCCATCTCCAGCTCTGTTTTTTTTCCCCTTTCTTTCTCTGTTTTTACCTTCTGCCCCTTCAGCCTAAATGACCCCCAGTGTTGTGAGATCTGATTTCCCTTCAGTCAAAACTGCAAAGCCTCCCGGGACCAGAGATCCAAAGTAAAGAAAGCACAATGGAGAAAGAGAGAGAAGGACAGAGTTTTGCAACGCAGACACACGAGACCACCGTCGCTTCACCGCCAAAGCGCCAGGCTCAGCAGTTGGGGCCAGAGAAATTGGCTGGCCCTCTCTCCACTTCTCTCAGAGCGATATTAAACACAAACAGAAGGGGCCTCGCCGCTGAAACAAAGCCCTGATGTCACGCCGCTTATTTTCCTTGGAAGGTACCGGGAGTGCTCGGTCCAACCCCTGGCGATATGAGATCCCTGTAAGAATGTGCCTTGAATGACTGGTGGTGAGGCCTCTCGCGTCAATCAAGCCGACCACAGAGTTACTTCTGGTGATGCCTGATATTCTTACAGCTCTAAGGGGAGCAGGGGCTGGGGCAGACACATGAGTCCTTGAGGTAAAACACACAGTTAGGATCTCACACCCATGTCTGCACAAACACACACACACGCAGTGCTTTTTTCCCCCACAAACACACCCACAGCTTTTGTGCTGCGAGCAGCGATTCTGTCAACGGTTACAAATATGAGGAGGGAACTGTTGAACAAACAACAGACTGACAATAAGAGCTTTTACCTAATTTTTTTTCTCTGCTTCTTCAAGACACTCAGAGATTGATTGTGTACTGGGGAAACCAATCTGCAGCGTAAACAACACCAACCAGAGTTCCTGAGATTCAGCCAACTCCCGAGGGAAGACAATGCTGCAATTTCCTAAATTGCAAATTGACAAAGAGGGCCTCAAAGTGTGTCTCAGCTGTCCAGACTATTTGACTCTTTGGATATCAGTGCCCATTTGACTAAAATCCAAATCATTAGTCTGTCACTCTTCACACACGTGATTATTAGCATTTTTGCTTTCTCTTTTTTTTGGAGGGGAGCTACATCACTGTAATTCTTTAGAAAACAAAGAGAAGGTGATGATGTTTTGGGTGTCTGCACCTCTGTTTGGACTATCAGATCGTAGTCCACCAGCAGCCTCCTCCATGCTCAGACTGCTCTGTCCCATTAGGGCTGAGTGGAGACTCCCTTCAGCTGGCCTCTTTTAGTGTCCAGCTGCTATTGATCTCAGGAGTGCAAAAAACAAATGAGGTTTTGTCTTTTTTTCAGCAGGTTCGTTTGTGTGTGTGTGTGTGTGTGTGGGGGGGGGGGGGGGGGGGGGGGGGGGCATGAACTGCACTGACTATCACTGAGTCGGCCCGGACAGAGGGCAGACTCTAAATATTGCACTTTTGTGTTAAAAAAGATGGTAAAACAGATAGAAAGAGAGACGGGCTGCATAAAGACCTCTGGTTCTCGCTTTTATCAGTCTGTATCAAACATGTTTCTCGTGTATGACAGAGAAGGTCATTCACGCTTTATGTACAGTGTGTTGGCAGTCGGGCAGAAATCATTACCAGGGGCCACATTAAGTTTCCTCACCTTTGTGTCCGTGCCTAACACTCACTAAGCATGGAGACACAAAGCTAGAGATGCTTATGATTTCAGCAAGAATGTCTGCTAAGCAACTGTATGTCCCTCGCATTAGCGGCACACAAAGAGGGCCTTTCTTCAGCAGAAATCTACTGTTGTGAAGGGTCTATTGCAATGCTCTGGAAACAATTGGATGGATCAAGTTCCCACGCCAATAGTGGAACATTTGTGCTATCAGAATTGGTAGGTCAGTTCATGATGGGTCAAGGCTTGCTTAACAGCCTTTACCAGACAGCTTAGTAATGCAGATTTAGATGATTTATAAAGGTGTATAGATATAGATATACAATATAAAACTTTTCAGACGGCACTTTCTGATGGTGACTTTTCCTGTGTGAAATTATTCTTTCTGACCTTCAGTGCCAGCCAGCTGTTTGAATGAGGGCTACAGGGTTCAACTTTGAAACATCTGGAGCAGTCTGACTACAACATCTGTCTATCCTGAACTGAGCATCGATTTGGCATTACAAATGTTTGATGCCAGCTGGTGTGTTTTGACTACAGTATGTAGCAGAGGAGGTTGATAACACAGAACAAATACAATATCATTGTCTGTTTATGGTGCTAACACGATAATGCACAGTTTCCCTTTTTCACAGTTAAAGCTGCATCCAGACTAGAACTGATTTGCCTGTCGTGCAGTACTTTAAACCTGACAGCTGGTATCTGGCTACCCAGGTAACCCTCTAATGTATTTACTACAAGGTCACATGTTAATTAGTGGCATCCTGCGTTTTCAGTGGTGGTCGCTTCAGTCGCTTGCCTGCAAGTTTATCTACGGTCCCGCTCACTTCGCTGTGCCAGTAGTTATCTGTAGCCATTGTAGAGAAGTGCCGTTCGGTTTATATAGTCTCTGGTTGCTACGTCACTCCTGCAAATTTACTGAGACTATCTAAAATTAATAGAATAGGTAAGGCCTCAGTTTGTGGCCTGTCAAGACATCACATCAATTTTACAGTAAATGTAAAATTGATTTGATGTGAAAGAGTAAAAGTAACTACTGTAACCAAAGATAGATTCATATTTTATATCCATACAGATTTTTAATGTATGCATCATCATCATCATAGGTGATGGTAGCAGTAACAGCTGCTCAAATGCAAATATGGATCGATCACAACAGGACAGATGAGCAACAAAATGTGTCAGCTGTCACTGCTGGATGATCATATGTTCACTGCATATTGAAATATTGAAAGCAATATGCTGCAATGTTGGGAAGAGCATCAGAAAGCTGCAGCTTATATACTGAACGCGAATACTGCAAATACACCCAGGTCTTGTAAAAATACTAACTGATATCATAACACTACGCAGGTCTTTTTGTACATTCTGCAGCCCACGTTACTGCCCCAAACGGTGCACCTTAAACATTTTATTGATGCAAATGGACTAACTAACAAGACAAGTACCATTATTAAATCTCATCATCAGGATTTCTTTTGACATTATTGTCAAAACAATATTCAAATATGCTGGAAACCAGCACTCCATCTCCTGAAAAATTCCTCAAATAATTGTTTTTTTCCCAGCCTAAATACTTCCTCGGTCTCGCTGCTTTTTTTCTTTTTTTCTTGGCAGTCTCTGACTTGTTTTCAACCGATGCCTTGATGAGAAACTTCCTCTTTCATTCAGATTGCTCTCTCTGCCTCTTATTCTCTGTGTCTCAGGCAGTGTCTAAACGTGAATGAGTTTGCGTCTCTGACATCACTCATCCTCTTACCTCTCACTCACCGTACAGCTCTTTTGATAATTTCAAAGCCAGGAGTGGAGCCAGGAGTGGAGCCTCCCGGCTCCGATCCCCTCAGCGCAGCACGGCGCTTTGCTAAGTCAATAGCGGCTAATGAGGGCCTCGATAAGCGAAAACCACAATACAAATTGAATAAACTGGGATAAGGATTCTTGTTATATCCAAAAGGCACGCTATGGTAACAACTGACATGATGAAGCAGTATTGTTTGCCAGTGAAAAAGCTCGTGAGGGCTTTTGTTTTTTCAGCTGACGGTAGGTAAAGCAGGAAGTGTTAATGATGTGTGATGTTATGTTGTGAAATTCCAAAGCATCTTTAGGGAGTCGAGGTTTTCTTCGTTTTTATTTCACTGATTTGCCCGCTCCCCTGGAAATGTGCTCTGTGATAACCATTATGGATAAGTGCTATTCTCAAAGCACATGTGTCAAGCAATAAAATATTTGATGAATTGTGTGGGCCAGGTGTTGTGCTGTTGGGTTGGGAATTCCTCTGTGATTCATCATAACAGCTTTTGTCTGCCACAGCTGACAAACAGTGGATAAGAGGGCTAGCATTTTGGCAACCTATGGAGCATCATCTTCAACCAATGTGTCACGTTGCTTTATTGAAAAAAAGAAATCAAATGTACAGGAACTCTATTAAAAGTATGAAGAAAGCTCCTGTTCCAGCTTCTGTTTGTATTTCAAGTTCTTTTAGAATAATGATTTGAGCTTGTATGGAATTTTTTTGGAGGTAGTTGCGAATTTTTTAGAGAATAAAAAAGGTGGGAATTATGGTTAGGTTTATGAAAAAGCAAAATCAGAAAACAAATAATGGCAGCAGACAAATTACTGTGGTTGCAGGTAATTCGTTTGCTTCATTTTTTTTAAGGTCAGGACCTACAAGCTGCACAGAGGACACCTCCAAGTGTGGCATTTCTCTCTTTCTCCCAGTTCTTTTGATAACAGTAGACCTTCTGTCTGCTTATTTAACTATGCAGCCATTGTACGTGAAGTTATCACTTCACATGCAAAGCATCTAGTTCTTTTCTATATTGTAGCTTTTGCCAGAGGCTCTTCCAAGGTTAGGTCTACCAGACACTCAACAAGTTGCACAATAGCCTTGGCTTCTTACTCATGACGTTCAAAACAGAAAAGATTTCAAGCTAGATATAGATTAATAGACTGCTGTGTTCTCTAAGACCGCAATTGATGGGAAGTATTACATTTTTTTATTTTAATCAACATGTCATGTTATATTTTTTTCTCATTTGGAGTCTTTTTTAAATTTATCTTTTGGTGTTTTTCTTTCTGTTCTTTATTCCTTCTCACTAGACCCTCTCCTGGGTTAAAAGAGGAAACACACAAACAAGGCAGAGGTGTGTCATTCAATACACATCACAAGTGCATAAATGATTTACATATTTCACTCAAAACCCATCTGAATACCACCAGCCCCATTTCTAACCCATCCTAAATAACAGCAAATAGATTCATCTAAACTACTCAGCTAGTTCAATTTTTGCTCTCATCTCAGCTGCTGCTTTTATGTACCTGTCAGTCAGCACTCTGGTATGTTCCCCTAAATGGCGAACAAACAGTCACCCTTTTTTTCTTTGTCTTTTTTTCCAGACGTCATACTTCTGCTGCAGTTGTTTAACTGATTTTTAATGCATTCACTTAAAGACTAGACACAGACTCTGTTCAGTGACTGAATTAAAAGAATTATTAGTGGCACTCTGAAAAAGTATACAGCACAAGTTGGACAAAAACATTTTAATCATGTCATGTCAAGTAAAGTCAGACCTTTGACAACAAAGGCAATAAGATGTTTGAGTCATCGCCAAGTGTGCGGGAGGTTTCACATAATAATACTATTATTAACTGAATCCAGGTGAAAATGAAGCATATCTTACAGAAAAACAGTCACACCCACCAACTTCCACACCCTCACTTTTCATCACTTCATTGTCAGACAGCCTGTTTCTGGTCTTGTTTCAAGTATGTGATCATTTTGTTCTGGTAAGCCATTACTCACGTGTTTTACACAGTTTTAATTTAGAGGAAAAATATCTCTCTATATTCCAAGTAGTATTAAATCACACACACACATTTTTGCTTGTTTGTTTTGATAAATTAGTTTGTGTCTTACCTGTAGTTGTAACGGGCTGAGTCCAGTCGCTGCTGCAGCTGCCATTGCAGATGGAATGAACTGCATTGGGTAATTCTCACCTGTTGAATAACCAAAACAACACATATTGTAGAGCGAGGTCGTGGGGGGTGTACTGCACAAGAACTAACCTGCTCTTTACCTTCAGTCAGGCCTCTCTGTCTCTTTCGCTCTGTCTCGCTCTTTGTCTCCTTCCTTACTCTTCTCATGTTTTTATTCATGCCAAATGAACCATGAAGGGTCACAGAAATTTTATTCAAAGGTTATTAACGCTTGCTGTCGGCACACTCGAGTGCTTGAGACCAGAGCGAGCAGAGTTCAAGTCCAGAGCTTCCTCATTGTGATGCACTCATAAATTCATATATGAGTATGTGTATAACCCCTACTGTTTGTCCTTAAAAGGCTTTCCATGTCCAAGCCTTTGTTGAAAACAGACCAATGTCAAAGGAGAGTATACAATAATAGCTTTTTAATCCCTTTCTTCATTTCTGCCTCTCTTTGCGGCCTCACGGGAGTGAATGCTCATGCAGTAGGAGTAATATTCGTATGACGGGTCAGTGCTGTACTGTGTCAGGCAAGCACCTGGAGGGATGTTTGCAAGAAAGGAATGTGCAAAAGACTTGATGAAAGCAGGTGGTGCAGACAATCCAATGAAGTGCGGTGCATTTCTTTCTGTGGGCGACTTTAAGTGTTTTTTCTTTAGCCTGTTTGTGCAAAATCCTTACGGTCTGCCGAAACATGCAGTATGCATGCCCTTATTTAAGTGCAACGTACGTGATTTTTCTGAGTGCGTCGCCCTTATGTCTATATTGTTGGGTTGGTGTGCAAAAGGTGAAAACTCTTGGGAGAAAGAGACAGAGAGGGAAAGCGTGAAATTCCATGTTGCAATACATTGGATCTCTGCGCTAATTTTCAGAACATTCCTCACCTGACACATTTCATTAACATAGACTGGGATTCCACTGCGTGTGTGTGTGTGTTTGTGGTGGGGGTGGGGTGGGGTTATACCTGGCTTATAGGACATGCCTGGTGGGAAAAGGAAGCCTTGCTGTGCTGCGGCAGCTGCAGCCAGAGACCGCTGGTCGTGAGGAAACACTGGTATCATCAGAGGAGGCATATGACCCTGGACCTGGGAGAGAGAGACAAGAGATGAGAGATATCTGCCAACTGCTGTATCCATTAAATAATACTGACACACAGACACAGATTCACAGACAACAACAGCAAAAAAAAAGCTCCAAGATTTACCAAAAAACTCAAAGATTTGTAAAGAAGAATAAAAATCATGAGCAATGATAGAAAAGGCAGATGAGAAACGAGAAAATCGCAAATAAACAAGGTAAAGAGGTAGAAACAAAAGCAATAAAATAAAACAGAAAGTCAGCAGAGAGAAAGAAAGAATGATTTAAAATGAGAAATCACAAAGGAAGGTTAAAGTGAGGAACGATAAAGATCAGGATGAAAGGAAGGGGAAGACAGGGAGAAGGGAAAAAACAATGCAGGCAATGACATGATCAACTGGTGCATCGAGTTGAAGAACAGAAGCCAAACAACAAATTAAGACGTATACTCTTAAGAGACAAGTGTAAAGATGCCAAGAAAAGGCCTTTAAAACAAGAGAGAGGTTAACAGCTGCCTTTCATGTCAGCTTGAAAGACTCTTAAAATCTGTGGGTTTGACTAAGTCAAGACGCCGAGGGCTTGAACTGAAAAGAAACAAATCAAAGATGAGCCTGCGGGAATCTATTAGGGCTGACTGCGTTAAACCACCGGACGACCCCACTTTCTTTCCTTCTATCTCTTCCCTTTATCGCAGTCTTTTCTCTTTTTGCATTTTTTTCCTCTGGTTGCCTCTTCTTTTTCTTAAAAAAAATGCCCCCAAGGATTGTTTGTTCAAATGGCTTATTAAGAAATATAATTTCTCTCTTTATATCATTAATAGAGCTCTAGAAGTTACTGGATAACTAATGTTTCAAGTTTAAAAAAAATAATAAAAACAAAAACCCTTGAAAAGGAGAAAGGAAGAAAAGAAGGCAATGTCAAAAAGCCAAAAAGTCCATATTAGGGAGGTCAAAAATCAAAGTCAATCAAATAAATGTCTGATAATAACTAACTTTACTATTAATATTACTATATTTTCTTCTCTGTGATTGATTCCTCAATTAATCAACTTGTGAGGGAAAAAAATCTCAAAGTTTCTTGTCATTTCATGTCTGCTCTTCATTATTCTGGCTTTATCCTGTTTTCAACTTTTCTTTTGTGACTATGTTACACTTTCAGATAAATGTTTTTAGACACTTCCCTCCTCCTTCCATTTCCCTCCTCACTTCAATGCCCTCTACCTCCATTTGTCTCCTTTACTACCAATTCATTGACAACGCTGCCCTCTCCCCTCCCACTGACCTCCCAGGGAAGGTTCATCGCTGGAGCTCAAGCATACACAAGCAGCATGTCGCATGATTACTGTGCATATGTGCAGCGGGATTGCCTTGCTGAATTAGTTGAATAAGATGACCGTCTTATGCGCTGTTCGTGGTTAGTGTGTGGATGGATTGAAAGGCTTGAGGTAGAAAGGTTCAAAGTTCCATAGAGAAGGAAAGAATTATTTCTGAACTTACTGTGTTTGCTCAGGCGATTAATTGATCAACAGGAAGTACATGGACAGATTTTTTTTTATATATACCTGATTAATGCTGAAGAGCATTTTGCTCCTCAGAAATGCTCTCAGAATTCATGAGAATTTTCTGAGAAGAGTTCAAAACTCTTTTTTATCATTGTTAATTGGATATCAACTGGCTTTGGGCTATTGAGTAAACCAAATAGAAATACACTGCTTTGTCCATTCCATCCATCCTCTTCCCCTTATCCAATTCAGAGTCACATGGGTGACTGGAGCCTATCTCAAGTGCCACAGGAAAAGATGCAAGCTAGACTTCGGACCGGTCACCAGTCTGTCGCAGGACTAACACAGACAGACAGACAGGCAACAATTTGCACTCACATTTTCACCTACGGTCAATTTAAAATCACCAGTTGGTTTAAAAGTATATAATTGGTTTAAGAGCAGGCTTCTGCGCACCACTTCAGACAACTACATGGAACAGAGCCGTAGTGCAGCAGCCCTGGTTCAAGTCTGACCCGTGGCCCTTTTCTGTGTGTCTTCCCCTTCTCTCATCACTGTCCTGTCTATCTTCACCACTACACTGTATAATGAAGATAAAAATGCTCAAATGTGTGTGTCGCCACACATAGCCCTGCCAAAACAGAGCATGAGCCACCAACTTGCATGCTTGGTCTGGTATGTGTGGAGCTACAAGTGCCACCTGAGCAGCTCCTCTGACAGCACTGATAGGTCACACAGATAAAAAGCCTGATATCTCAGGAGGCAGTCATCACACACACAAGCAAACACACTTGTAGGTCAGTGTACTTTTGAGGCATTCCTATAAACACATGCAGGCAGACAAGAGGGCCGACGTCTTGTGACACAGACAAAAGAGAATGAAGAGAGAAGAAAAACAAGTCTGTGTGTCCGAATGGCTAAAAAAAGAAGGAAAAGAGTGAAGTTGGGGGGTGTAGGTTATAGAGTGGGACAAAATGCCCCCATTCATTGTATTCCTCTGGGAACACTGGGACTGACTGGGGCTGCTTCACTAGCGCAAACACACAAAGATCTCCTTTTACCAAGGGGAGGGGGGGGGGGGGGGGGGGGAGGTTGGATGAATGGACTGGGGAAGGTGGTGCTGCAGGGGCCCCCCTCTGCTCAGCCACTAAGAAAACACGAGGTCCCCTTCCTCTAACTGCCCACCAGACACATCGACATACACACCTAGGCAACAAGGAACATGTGTACACACGCAGACACACACAGAATTAATGGTCCTCTTGTGTAAGGGCAGCAAGGTTAGGGGGCAATGAGTATGTATGTGGTCTGTCTGTACACTGATCTGTTTGAGAAACAGAGAAGACAAAGAAACATAGTTGCCTGATTGCAGCAGGTATGCACAAGTGGATTTGAACCAGTGCAACACTAAACTTGACATTCACAGCATCATCCACCGCTGCAAAGTATGCATGTAAAGTATGTAACCAACTGAAAAACATTAAGTCCTGAAGATTTTGGTGATGTTGCTCTTTGAGTCAACTTTAAAATGAACAAGGAAGAGCCAAATCAATATGTTTTTATTGTTATTTTTAAACTTAGGTTTAACATACTGCACATCATCTCACTACCGTTCTGTCAATATTTAATCTTACCTTATAAATATTGCAAAAATATTTCCACCACTGTCCAGTGCATCCCCAAAACAGGCTTAATGTGTAGAAAATTGCACACTGATGTTACTGCATAATACAATAACTGCAGGTTACTGCAATTACTGTAATTTCTGGCATCATTTGGGAAAATTTCCTGCAACAAAAGCTGCTATTCCAGGACTGCCAACAACTGCCTACAAATTAAATTAAAAGAGGATCGACTTATCAAAAAGGCATGCTTAAAGAAAGACAACACTTAGTTACAGCCAGCAAATATGGCTTCAGAGATGCAAAATAGCTTACACACAGAATAAAACTATAAAAAAACTGGGGGGAAAATACTCGCTGAAACACATAACCACACATATAACAAACTCTACAAGAAGCAAGTGCTACAGCACATGTACACACACACACAAACACACACGCACACAGTAATTAACCATAGGCCTCGAAGAATAGGAACGTTTTTGAGTTTGATTTAGAATGTGGAAACAGTTGTGATGGACCTCAAATCAGCACACAGCTCCCTTCAGAGACCAGGACCACAGTAAAGTGAAAGCACCCTAACCAGACTTGGGTCTAATTCTGGGCACTACTATATATTCTCATGGACAAGCTCCTAACCTAATTTTCCTGTAACATCTGAACGTGTTGCACCAGCTGAATAGGTTATAGGTATATTTACTATGAAAGCAAGTAGTTAGTGACTATGTCGAATATTTCTAATAGCTCCGTTTTCAGCCAACTAACAGTGTCACACTGTGGTTCTGGCTAATTCACTTCTGTGTCGGTATAGGACAGATAACTGTGGGGGTAAAGGCTGGACTTTAAAAATCCCGATTTATACTGAATGCAGTTTTAATCAAATGATTTAGTGTAACAAAAGTTTCACTAACATAACTGAGAGCTAACCAAGTGTGAAGCTCATCAGTGGCTATAGCTGGTTTTGGACAATGTTGTGCTTCATTTGGATTATCCAGCTGATATACAAACTCAAGTTAAGATTATACATTATGATTTATATATTACGAAAAGTAGCAATTTTGTTGATGATTTGTTAGCTATAGATACTTGAGGAGCTAATGGTGCATTACAAAGGACCAAATATCAGATCACAACGTGGTGCATCACTCCTTAAAACGAAAGCTGATCAGTAGCTAAGGTGGCCCTGAGTGGCCAAACGGACTGCAATTTAAGAAAACACCAGCAATAAGAAAAACGCTGCAAAAGCACACAAAACACAACCCAAATAGGAAAAAACGAGAACAGAAATAGGAAAAAACAGATTTCCAAAAGCACAAGGGAAGTGTTTCTGGGGAGACAATAACCCGACGGACCAGTTGCAGGAATCATGCTAAGAATTGCGCTGGGAGACACTTAAAAGAAGTGGAGGATCTATCGGTTTTGTGAGGAAAGAACAGATGAGCGGTAAGTATGTTAACCTAGCTATTAGCCTAAAAATCCGACATCAGTATCATATGAATCATGATAAAACATACCTACCATGTTTTGGGTTCCTGCAACTGGTCCGTCGGGTTATTGTCTCCCCAGAAACACTTCCCTTGTGCTTATGGAAATCTGTTTTTTCCTATTTCTGTTTTCATTTTTCTATTTCTGTTTTTTCCTATTTCCATTGTGTTTTGTGTGCTTTTGCAGCCTTTTTCTTATTGCTGGTGTTTTCTTAAGTTGCAGTCCGTTTGGCCTCTCAGGGCCACCGCATGATAGAGTTTTCCAAGGTCTTTTCATTACCACCTGGTTGTTGTGCATGCTTAAAAAAAGTTAGGGTATACACAACAGTTTTAAAGCTGTCCATAAACTGCCTTTTTGAGACAGGGTGTATCACGTGATAAATGCAGAAGTGGGGCTAACACAGTTTGGCCTCCAAGCCAAAATCACCACGAGAGCAGATTTTTTTTTCTTTCACTATCTTGTTACACCCACGTGAGCATAATGAAAACACACTATAATTAAAGGACACAGAATTACTGTATGCTGCTTATAGGATTTTTATTTAGGCGAACACACAGGTTAATAGATTGGAGGGAGGGCCACTGTAAAATCGGGAATTAGGCATTTTCCATAGCTGATGAGTCCAATCGACGTTATGGGCTTTCCATGGCTTTCCGAGTCATTGTGTCTGAAGCTGTATTTGCTGATGTAGGAGCTGCCTGTCTATCTAAGCCATTTCCTTGCTCCATTAGTTCTTATGCATGTGTGTGAGTGTGTGGATTATTGTGTTTGTGCCTGTTTGTGTTAAGGCAGGTTTAACACCCCGGCTATTTGCGATCTCACCTTACATCAGCACTTTATCGACAAGGGAAAAGCTTTAGGTGATTAAGAGCAGCAGTGATGAATGTAGAGAGGGGAAGATCAAATCTATTGTGATGCATAAATAATTACATCTGAAACTTATTTAGCTGTCACAGACTGCCAGTACTGTGTCAAAATCCTAAATTATGAACGGCGATCAAAACCATATCGTAGCTTGTAGTTCATCACTGTGTAAATAGAAGCCACATTTCAGCAGAGGGCAGCACACAGAAATCACGGCACAGGATAGAACAGAGTTGAAAATATGAAGCAAAAACAATAAGAAAGCAACACTCGGAGGCAAGATCTCAAAGAAAGAAAAGGAGGAGGAGGGGAGGCGAAGGAGGAGACAAGAGTTATAAATGAAGAACAGAGAGAGAGGGAGGAGGAGGAGGAGTGCGGCTTTGCAGTCATTAATTAGCCCGTTAGCTAGGGCCCAGGCGGTGCGGTTAGGGCCTGTGCCTTTGTGGGCCTGAAGGAAATGGGCCACATATGAGAGCCATTATAGGAACCGACTTAACAAAGACACATGCCTGTCAGCCACCAGGCTGGGCTGGGCCACTCTGCCCACGGCACACAAAGAGCCCGCCACCACTGTTTGTGTGTCTGTGTTTGTGTGTTGGTGTGAGCACGCGCACATGTGAGTGTGTGTGCGTGTGTGAGTTTTTGCACATGTGTGTATGTGCACATGTATGTATGTTTGACTGTGTATGTCCTAATGTAGATAATTTGATATCAAATGGCTATAATATTGTTATTGCATAAGTACCATGTGTGAGTTGTTATGCACGTGCAGGCATTTGATCTAATAACATCTGCTGTGTAACATATTTCTTCATACTTGTGTATATGACTCGGCGTGTGCAACCATATCAGAATGGGGCCTTCGGAAACGTTTCTTTAACCCGTGGACATCCCCCGCTGGCCCTCCACACCATTTAAAACCACATGACAGGAAACCTGGGTCACTTTGAACTATGCTCCCCCACCACACTAGCTGACAAACACACTGACACCATCCTGAAACAGAATCCAGAGAAGCAACAACAAGTTGCAGAAATGGAAGAGGGAAAAAAAGCAGTGGAAAACAGCTCCCACTGACTTTTCATTGTCTTCCATTCAGAAACCAGATACACATAAGTCACAGTTTTTCACAAGTCAGCGCTGATCTATAAAACTTTCAGAATCTATTAGGCGTCCAAAAAATAAATGCTAATTAATGACTGATGGTTGGTTGGATGAAGCAATAGATAGCATGAGCTGTTTGAAAGTAAACCCCATGCAGTTTCAACTTTTGCACTTTTCTAGCAGAAACTTTGTTTAGGTTCCTTATTTTTTCCATCTGGACGGCATCTAGTGTTTCAAATTAAGATATGAACAACAACTGGCACTTCTAAAAAGTGGTTTTACCACACTGAGCCCTATTCTTTCAGCTGAAACAGTAGCATTTGGTCAGCTCCTCAGAGTATTGGCCTGAGAGGAGCTCAGGTCTGGATTTGATAAGTGGAAACAGACCAGTGCACCGCCGCCTGTGTGTTTAAGGCCAACACACATCCGACACAGCGTAAACAGCCCGTACCCCAGTGACTAAACCCTGGAGCTTAGCCATAATAATTCTAACTCTCTGTACAGTAGATGCACCATGTGCTGCTTTCTGCGCTTGGTTTGTTTGCTGACAAATGCTATTGCCTTAAAAATAACTTAAATAACAATAAGATGCAGCACAATTTTTTCAGTGAAAACAAATGTTTTTTTTGTTGCATTCATTTTTGTATATTTATGAAAAAGCAGATTGCAGTAATTCTGGCCTTTTCAAATTCAATTCAACAAAGAAAATAAAAGTGAAATACACATTATGCCCTTTACAACAGATGGTTGCAAAGCTCCACATGATAACACTCTGCTCTCAAGAGCCATCTTCTGCATATCTCTTCATTCTAAAAAAAAAAAAAAACATGACACAGTATCCATGCTTCACAGTGTGGAACAGGATCAGAGTAGGAGCTGTTTTTTATGGTCTCACTCTCCCTTGGGGCTAAGAAGGCTAATGAAGTCCAATCCGAGCTTTATTAAGATCCAAGGGTGAGGCCTCATAATAAAAAGATGAAGAGGAAGACGACCAGGGGGGAAAGTAAACCCTCATTAACTATATCACACCTCAGGAGAGTAGGGAGATCCAAAGCTTGGGACCAACAGGGCGTCAAAAGTAGCACGGGATGGACGGATGGCAGAGGATTCAGATTGTGAGCCAACCACTTAAAAAAAAATAAACCTGTTAAATTCCCATGTGACAGTCAGCCATGCTGAGCAAATTGATCAGCATTTGGTGCACAGCTGGTGGTAATTTCTTGGTGGGTATGTAGGTAAACAGTGAACACTTCACAAATCTCAGTGCATCAGATGGCTCACTGAAACAGATGTAGGAATAAGAGGAGAAGGAGAACACTGAAAAACTGAACAAGAAGCAGAAGCCAGAAAAGTGAGTTCACACATCTCCCTGCAGGTTTCTGTACACGCTCCACAGATGTTTATCCATTTATGTGCTTAATGGTTAAAAAACGTTACAGTTATCAGGAAATGCTGCAGAGAAAGAGAAAAGAGGAAGAGGATAAGCCTTGAGCACCTTTGGGTATCAATTGCTGAGTAATCAATGCAACAGTGAATGATCCAGCTATAACCAGGGCAATCACTGAGTCACCACTGTGTGTTTTATGTGTGTGTCTGAAGGCTTTTGGTGCTGCTTTCTTAACAGCAGGCAGAGCACAAAAGTAAAGGCCATGACCTCTTGTATTATTTCCGCTTTCCAATTCCACATGATAAGATGATCACGGAACTGCTTGGATAGACAATAATTAGATCATCTGCACAAAGGACAAAAGATAAGAAGTTCTTGGCATCCTCACAGAGATGGACAAGAAACAAAACAAGAGGAGTCTGCAGAGGGCAGGAGGAGTAAATGCAAAGAAAGGTCAAGACTGAAAAAAGGAAGTGTGTGTGTCTGGTTGTATATACGTAGATGTTTAAAGTGTGTTTGGCTACTAACCTGGATCTGTTGCTGAAGAATGTTTATCTTGTGCTGCTGCTGCAACAGCTGCTGCTGCTGTCTGGCAATCTGCACACACACACACACACACACACACACACACACACACACACACACACACACACACACACACACAGAGCGGAAGAGTGAAAATGATGATAAGAGAAGAAGGATAATCTGTATTTCTGTACCGTGTTCATGTTTCTAAAATATTAAAGAACAAACAGTATGCATACAGTGTGTGTGTGTGTGTGTGTGTGTGTGTGTGTGTGTGTGTGTGTGTGTGTGTGTGTGTGTGTGTGTGTGTGTGTGTGTTTTAATTGGAAATGAAAGAAAAGCAATACAGGAAAATGTCCATAAATGGCTTGTCAGAAATGGTATGTTGCTCTTAGAAGTCATGGAAGTAAAAAATAAAAAATACAAGGGTTCAAGATGATGATGATGAAAAATGAATCCAAATCTCTTCCCTTTTATGTTATATCATGTTGATTTACACCGTCTTCTCGTGCCATTTTACATTTTAAGGTAAGTGCCTTACAATACTAAAAGGCAAAATTGTCATCTGGTACTCAAGATGATGATAAGGATGTATCTGTCCTCGACAGGTGGCAGACAAAGTGATTTGCTCTTGAAAACTCTCAGTGAGGTCAATCATGTCTCAAATGCAGTACAGTAAATCAAAAACAGGTAGAGAGACTCTGAGTTATGTGTCAGTTTGACCTCAGATTATTATCTCTAAAAAGCCTCGGCTGGTGTGATGGATGGTGCATCCAATCCAAGCAATTAGCAGTGCAGAAGGTTTATGAACAATTCTCTTAACTGACACTGAATCTGTGAGATTGGCATGTTTACTACATCAGCCAACAACACCCAATGTGCCTGTGGAAGCCTCCCCCCTCCCACACACACACACACATAAACAGGAGGGGTGATAATTTTCTCTGTTGTTGTTTTGATGTAAAATTCTCTAATGAAAAACATTCAATGTCAGATGTTAAAAGGCCAAGCATCTAGTGATTGACATCTGGGAGCGGCCACTCATGAGAGGTTAAAGTCCTAAAAGGGACAGTACGTCCTCGACGTGATCCCGCCCATTCTGAACCAGAAAAGTAAAACAGCTGCCCCTCTTTTTTTTTTCCTTGAGAAGTCGTTTAGTATATTTATTCCGAAATGTAATTACAGGCTGCTGAATGGGAGGCGGCGCCCCATTTGCACACATGTCATATTTCATTAAAGGCAGATTTCTCGGGTTTGTCTGTAGGGCATTATCCTATCAAGTCTCAACAGCCAAATGACTGGCTGATATTGGAATCTGTCTTTCTCTTCGCACTCTCCACTTTGCCTGTTTCCTTTGTAAAGCTGTGAAAGGTGGAATGTGTTGTGATGGGAGGTGTGGACTTGTCCAAACAGAGCCTGTCATATGCCAACCTACAGTAACGTGTCGGCAAACAGTAAAAACAAAGAGCAGCTCACCTAAACACTTCTCTTCGTAGGCTCTCGCTTTCTTTCTCTGTCACACAATGTTTTCGTTTTTTTTTTTTTAAATTGCCGTCTGGCACCCTAAGAGACGCTTTTGTTACAACTTTTGAAGGTGCAGTCAAAAGACATACAGATACACCTACACGCGTTTTGTTAGGGACATTTTGTTTTTCCTTTACAAGTTGGGTCTCCTTTGTGGCCATTATGTCAGTTATGATAACATTTTTACAATGCGACTTTGGAAAAAAGAAAAGCTTTGGAATTCGAGGAATTGCAGCAAAAAATTACTAACTTGTTACTGGAAAATTATTAAATATCAGGGGGTTTTGTGTCGGATATTGTACACTTTCATAGGTTTAGGACCTTCACATTCAATAGATCAAACAGTTTAAGAGGAAGGCATTCACAAGAAGACAATGCTTTGTGTTAAGTCCTGTTGGCTTTCTAACCTCTGTAATTTGAAGTGTATCCAATAGTTGCTATAGGTTAATGTAACCTGGTAATGTTTAACATTTGTATTTAGTCATATGTGCTGTTCGCCCTGTTGGACTAATTTTCTGTTATTTTTAATAATGATAACCTCAAATTTCAGTATTTAGTTGAATGAACAAAATAATATAATACCTGAAAGGAATCAACAAAAAGGAATTACAGAATATTAAAAATGAACTGTTGACAGTTTAAAGCCCTGCCAATCATATACTCAATTTTGTATTTATTTATGTATGTCTTTTTTTATTGATTGATATTTTTCATTTAGTCATTAGTTTGCTTCTAAATATGATGTATGCACAACCAGGGCTGTATCCAATTTCTTTTTTTAAAAAATGGGGTGGGGGGGGGACATTAAAGAGACATATCTCTTTAATGTTCCAGCTGTGGATCATTTTAATTAATTATATATTGCTTACTACAAAGTGCATTAAGTATGTGGAAATACTTAAGTACATTAGAATACTTGAGTAAGTGTTCTGGGGCCCTGGTGAAACTCCACCCCCACCCCCCTTCTAGATGCACCCCTGCATAAACACACAGGAATGAACTATGTGCGATTCATATCACCAAACCCTATTCATTATCCTGCACATAGACCAACACATGTACACTATTAATATTAATGTCTTTTTCTTCTTTCTTTTTACCCAACTCTCATTGTACAGCCCCAAACACATCCACGGACCCTTCCTACCTGCTCCTGCTGCTGCCTGGCCAGCTCCATCTGTTGTCTCTGCTTCTCCAGCTGCGAGGCGGCCATCTTTTTTTGCTCATCATGGGCGGCAAGAAGCTGCTCCCTCAGGCTGATCAACTGACCGATCATGGTGGAAAGCTGGCGCTCCTTCTCTTCCAGCGACTCTGGTGTACCTGGGCATGAAATTAGCAAGAGTAGCAATTCAAAGTTGATAACACTGCAAACTGGCTGGATGTTCATAAGAGGTGTTCAGATCCTGCTCAGCTGAGGCAGAAAAATTTATACAAAATCTCAAGTGATCAGTTAATATAAAAAAGACTGGGAGGAAATTTAACGAGTACAAAACAACTCATGAAGGTCATGACAATGTTTCATGTAGTTCTAACCAAAGAGCCATGACTGAAAATAAGTTTTCTTCTCTGGCTGAAAGCACCTTGAACATTTTTCATTTATACAAAATGTCCAAACCTAAGCATAGCCTACCCTCAATCACTCAGCCGTTGTTTGGCTAACACAAGCCCTTTACAAACTCTCATTCCTAAAACTCCTGCAAATTAGCAGGCTTGCAGTTATATCTTACTACTTATTATCTTCTATCTTGTCACTGCATGCCACCACTTAGCATCTGCTCCTGAGAACAATTAAATTACTTTGACTTAACCTTTTTAAAATAAGTAGCTGTTACAGCCCTTTGTCGGGTTTATGAGTTTGATACTCATGGGAGGTTTTTTGGGCATACTCCAATGAGAATGCTTTTTGTGTTCCACATTCCTCAGATCTTTTTTTAAACAAAAGAAACTGATGATTTGAACTTTTATCTTAGAACCACATGAATGAAGCAAACAAAATCCACTTTTAATTTTTCACTGGCATTTCCTCATGTGCTTTATTTTCAAAATCCTGATAAGTTATGTAAAAAAAAATCACATTGATCAACTGACCTACTGTCTGTTAACCAGTTTATTGGATGCTATAACTGCTTCTTCTTCTTTTTCTTTTTTTTACATAAGTATAAGTTTCTTTATAACTGCTGGCATATTTTAAACCTTATTCCAAACTTTGGAACACCCTGTCCTCCACTTCAAAGTTTGTCTGACTTTCAACTCTACTTTTAACCTACTGCTCATGACACCAAGCTCTCATGCGGTTCCCAGTCTTTCACAGTACCTCAAAAACTAGCAAGAGTTTCTCAAGGAGCAACACAAAACAATCCCTCTCAGAAATCCCATTAATAACATCTTTGGGGTGACATTAATAGAAAAAAGGATGGGTACATACAATTTGTCTTTAGTTGGTTGGGCTCTATTTGTAGGGAGTTGCCACAAGCACAAAGAGTGTTTAAACCATCTCCAAGAATTTGTTCTATGGGAGAGACAGACTTCTTGAAGATTTAATTAGGGAAAAACAGGCAAATTTGACTTCACTCTAGGAAGTAACAGGAAGTAACTAGAGTGAAGCGTAAACTAAAGCACAACCACACTGAAGTATATCTTGTTTATATCTTGTTTAGAAGTTCTTGCTCTTGTATGTGTGTGTGTGTGTGTGTGTGTGTGTGTGTGTGTGTGTGTGTGTGTGTGTGTGTGTGTGTGTGTGTGTGTGTGTGTGTGTGTGTGTGTGTAAGGTCTTGCCCTGGGGCCATGTAGGGATATTGCAGGGTGGCCCCAACACTACCTGCATACTAACAGAGTCCTCATTGTAGTCCTGTCAGGCCCCTATTGTACCACAGACTGCCCCCCAACACACACACACACACACACAGAAATTACCCCTCAGCACCCCTGTATCAAAGGCAACATTCTCCTCTTCTTGTCTCTTTTCTTCATGCTTTCATTCTGTCCATTTTTTCTATTTTTTCGGGTTTCCCCCAAAAGACCTTCCCATCAGTTACTCCGCTTCCAAGGCCTGATCCTCCCTATGGTGTATTCTCGCCACTCATCATTTTCCTCTTGTTTCTTTTCATTGTTTTCTTTTCCCACCTTTTTTTTTTCAGTCTTCTTCTCTTACTTTATCACACCTCCTCCTATCATCAGCTCCACCCTCCTTTTATCCCCTCTTCTCTTTTTCCAACTCTCTTGTTGCATCCTGCTCCTTTCTCGCCAGCTTCCTAATTCTTATTCTCCTCCCCTCTTTTCTCATCAGATCCCTGACTTTTTTTCCTCTCTTTATCTCATTCCTCACAGCATTTCTGTTGTTATCACCACTTTTCTCCACCTTTCTTTAAAGTTTATTTTTCCCTTTTCACCCTTCACCAAGAATCTCTGGCGATTCAGTCTGGCAACACTGATAGGTACTTTATAATCTTGTCATGTCTTCAAACTTCCACGCTTAACACAGATTCCTTCCTATTCCCTGGCATTCTTTACAGTCAAGTACAGCTTATTGTGTAACAGCAACAACTGCGATTACAGCTCCATGATTCATGTGGATTATGGGTTGTGCATTCCACACGCAACGCCTTGCGTTCCTCCAACACTTCTGGCACCGATAATCATCTCAGATGTTTCCGTTTTCCATCCATCAGGATTATTCCTGACACCTGCCGAGGGGTCCAGCCAAAACAGAAAGCCATTAACTGTTTTCTTACTATGTTTAGATGATTGGGATGATGTGTTGATGAACCAGAACTCTCTTACTTCTGTATGAGGTGTCTGTTAATCGCTTACGTGATGTTTTCATTCACTGGAATCGCATCCCAAGCTTCAAGATTTCATCTGATTATCATATGATGTTTCATTACATCACAATAAATATGAAGGCACTGCTACATCAGAACATGCGCAAATAACTATTCAGCTGAATAAAATTCTTTCTTTTATTATTATATATTCAGTAATATAACGGCTGTCTGTGAATCCCCAAACCATATGACACAGTTATGTCTCAGGCCACTTTTTTAAACACACAAATGCACCAACAAACACATTTGAACACAAAAGCCACACATAAAAATACACACAAACCATCACCCACTCACAGGCTCACACCTCTGACTAACATATTGATGTCTCTGACTGTGCTGAGCTTCTGCCAAACCATCATGTTTTACCACGGGATCTATGTGCCAGACTCCCAACGTTGCTCTCTACAAGACTAAACAGTCTCCTCAAACTTACACCACAACAAACACTCTGACTCTTGACCCCAAGACAAACACAGTCACTCCATGTTGTCCAGAGACGTGCTCGTGCTCTCTGCAAGCCAGCGGCGTGTAAAGATCGCACATCCAGTCTGCCAAATTTCAAGGTTTATTGTAGACAAACAGCTCGCTTTTCCAGACAGACGGTTGCATATGAAATAAAGAAAAAAAAGAATGAAATTGCAATGTGAGAAAGATGCCTTATTTAACTGACTGCTGAATTTGAGTGTGATTATTGCTGCCAGATGTGCCTGCTCATGCATCTGACAGTAGAATCAGACACTTTCCATCCATCTGTTAATATGAGCTCTCTGACTTTGCAGGAAAAAAAAACATGGAAATGTCAAAACCAGGAATCCTAAGAATACCCAAATGTCAAAAAATAGAGACGAGGTAAAGCTGGAAAAGAAAAAAAGATGAAAATGTCCACATACATATCCCCATTGCAAACAGCTAATTCATCATCTGAAACTTTGGTGACACTGCTTTTTCCATTGCAGTTATTTTCTAGCCAGCATCTTCTTAATTTGTTGTAGTGTAGTCTCATGAAGGTTAAGAATATATAAAAGAAATAAAATCCTTCTTCTCATTTTAATTGATCATGTTTTGATAATAGTGTAAATCATAACTGCTGTATTCAAGGCAACGACAATTACAGGAGAAAATCTTTTTTTTTAAAAATCCTTCAAAATAAATCGTTACAGTTTTATAATTTTTCAGAGTTGCACAAGATTCGCTAGCATCATCTAAAAGAATTGCACAGCTCTGCTTGATCCGTTCATCTTTTGTCTCTTTTTCTATTAAAAACGAATTAAAAGCAAAGCTATAGGTTGTAAATGGGGAAAAATACCAGTGAACTGCTGCCCTCTGTGACTAAAACAACATTTTTTTGTGATAGGAAGAAGAATAAGAAATTGGAGAAGAGTTGTATTTAAAGCTTAGTGCTAGAATATTATTAAGGAGGATATCAGGACACAGTAATGAAGAGCAACTAAGAGCAAATAATTAGACGAAATGTCACGCACCTCCTTCTAGAGCTTCATAGTGTTTATATATTAATCCTGGGCACATTCCCAGTTGTTTTGCTGTGAGTCATGGTGTAGTGTAGCTAAAAAGTATTTACTCACACATAAACATAAATATATTGTACACAGGCAAACTGAAGCCATACCTGACCGGTAATGAACATTCCAGTAAATAAAAGGAGGTCAATGGGCTTTTTTTACCCTAAAAATAACTGCGACTGAACAAATAGGTCCAGGTCGCTGTGTGAGGAGACACAGAGCAACAGTTGTGTTTGCGTATTTAGGTCAGCCAGACCAGGCTTCTTTTCAACCATCGAGAAATAAAACGCTTGAATTCAGCGAGAGTATTTTCTTTAGTGAGGACACAGCTGGATGAACAGAGACATCTGTGTGCCGTGTTTGTGTGATCATTTGTGTGCGTGCGTGCTGGCACATGCTATATTTATTGGTGTCTTCAACTAACACATAAGAATTGAGTCCAACTTTGTGGATTAGACAAGCATACTCTTGTCTTGTCTCCACTGAAGTGCTATCAAATATTTAAAGAGATGGTAAAGGAGGGTTTCTATCACAGAAATGACCGAAATAACTTTTAAAAGTCACCAAAACTGAATTGCATGAAACACAGATCCATAAAGCTTTTATTTGTCATTATAAGATTAACTTGTATTTTTCAAACATAGAGCATCTTGTAAATTGTTAACCTTTATTGGGTGGGATTACTGTTGGCCATCAGTATCATGACAATAGATTGCACACTAGTGTCTTTCTTCCCCAGGAAAACGTATTTGTATGTTGTGTCCGCTCCAACAAACAAACTAAAAAAAGAAAAAAGTTTAATCCAAATCTATCAAATAGGTGTAAAGTAGTGATATAAAGCACTATGCTTTTAAAAAAGAGTAAATTTATTGAGGAACACACAAGCACTTTAATTGAGGCTACTGAATGATCAGTTAAATGCTATTTAACTGTTATTCTTCAAGTTACAAGAAACTTTTCCTAATCATCAAAAGTGTAATAATGCTGTCATGACTCCAGGTGGATATCAGATATATACTTATTTAAAGCAAATGAAAAAAAAATATGTCAGCTAACGTTCTGCTAGTTCATGCAGTATTAGACAATTAGAATATTTGCATACATCTTTATCTTAATAATAATATTTCCTCCTCTGTGTCATAAAAAAATTCCATCTGAATGCTGCTTTTCATGCAGAAATATAGTCACTTTCAAAGAGGCCGAGATGCTTCTGCATATCCTTTACCAGAAAAGTGGTACGTTTAATAGATTAAGACACACGTGACAGGCACTAAATCTGCAAAGCACATCAAAACAAGTGGAGCATGAGAGGCTTAAATCTGAGCAGGAACGTGCCCTTGAAAATACTTTTTTGTACCTTTTGTAGCTGTCAAAAATGTTTAAATTTAATTAAAATGAACTGATTTATTCATTTTTTATTCCTAATTTAAGTTTTCTATCCTGTGTGTCTCCTCACACAATGACCTGAACCTATTTGATATGGCAACAATGGGACTGATAGTAATACCAATAAAAAAGTAAGTAACAAATATTCATAAAAAGGTTGATTAAGAAAGGTGAAAAGAATCGCTAAATGCTGATTGGCCTTGGACTTGGACTTGGACTTTGGTTTGAGATTAAAAAAATTGGAAAATCTGTGCAGACAAGAGTGCGTATGTAACTTTCAATTAACAACCTTTTTATATAAGAAAGATAAAAGCATTTGAGGGAAGCAGAGCACGACTTTTGGCTTCTTCTTATAATTTCTCATTTTAAGCAATCAAAGAGGACAGCTGTTTTTGTCTTCATGTACAAAATGTGCCACACTATAGCAACTACACTGTGATTGAATTGAATGTCTCATTTTAATATTTCACAGTGAAAACAGAAAGAATCCAAAGATAAAGATCATTTCTACTGATGGAAATTACCTTCACTTCACTCTTACTTGAATTTCATCTTACTTGCTTCTTCTAGTTTGAATAACTTTACTGTATCCCTGCACTTATCTGACACAAGAGCACTCTCAATGAGTTGTGTAACCTATGCTAAATTATTACTATGCAAAGGGTGATTAAGGGTGTTTATTTTATCTGAATAAGAAGGGTGCTTGTGTAGATGGAGGTAGTCGGTATGACGACAGAGAAAAAGCGTCTGATATGTGTCCTACAATAAAAGTCAATGTCTGTTCTGCTGAAGAAGGTTCTCTGTAGTCCCCTTTTCCCACTTTCCACAGAGGAAATACTTGCCATTTCAGCCGGAGACGATCACAAACGGTTCCTCTCACTGAAGGCAGCTCGACTGCTCTGCCGTTAACAACTTGCGTTACGGCACACAAACAGAAAATGCTGTAGCCCTCGAGACAGAAAGCATTTCCCTGTCTTAATATATCAGTTTTTAAAAGTCATTTGTTTTTCTACCTCATTCTATTTTTATTATTTAACTACCATAAGCACATTTTAGAAATTTAAGAAAGCAATTTTTCTTCTTATGTGTGAGTAGTTTAGTCAGACGCGGTCACACACACACACACACACACACACACACACACACACACACACACACACACACACACACACACACAGAAACACACACACACACACACACACACACACACACACACACACACACACACACACACACACACACAAAAACTATACAGTTCTGTAAATTCAGAGTAAAGACTCTCATTGTTTTTTATTGTTCTATTACTTGTTGTACTAACCAGTCAGCCTCACTGCCTGCAATCGAGGCTCCACACGGCTCTAATATATTACAGGCCTCCTTCTTACGACAGCTCAAAATATGCATGAACTTTACAAAGTCAGGAGATGTAAAACACGCCGGGGAAGATAATTGTAAAAGTAGAAAACCATCAATAATATCGGATCTGCATTTCCGCGTTGAGAACAAGCACTATTTTTCTAAGTGGCTTTGACTTCATTCCTTTTAATAAGCGCTGTCTGCGTCACAAGTGGTAGAGCAGCACCACAGACGGGCAGAGGGTGGTTTCTTCATTGATTTTTAGCCAACATGTAACCTTTCTGTTTTTACTCCCTAAAAACCTGTTTAGGTGTCGGCCGCCAAAATCCTGTGTCAGCAGTGTGTGATATACAGTGATGTCAAGAGAGGTAATACTTGTAATTTCATATTTTACTTATAGTATTTAATGTGTAAAGAATAGCTATTCACACCGATCACCTATACATGATCTTATAGCTTTATTAATTCTAAATTGCATATTATATTGCAGTTCTAAAGCAAAATGATAAGATGTGCATATATATATATATATATATATATATATGCTGCTATTTTCACTTCTGAACACCAGAGCAGGTCGAGAATTCATTGGTCTTGGTTATTTATGCCTTTGTAAATGCTATTTGCTGATGTGGACTACAAAAATATAGGACCATGTGCAACCTCTCCTCTCATACACACCCTTTAATCAAAGGTACAATTTGGAGTACTTAGTGCCACCCTCACTGCTCGACAGGTAAGCCTGGCTACCATTTACTGTGCTGCTTTCATATGCAGAAACATGCAGCAAGTATACACACAGAGCAGAGAATTGCAGCGTATCTAACCGTTTCTTACCCTTGAATTTAGCGTTGCACAACAGTGTCTTTTCTGCGCACGTACCATTAGCTTTTATTTATAACACTCTTCATATTTGGGTGAACCAAAAAGAAAAATGAGAGATTCCACAGATGCTGCAGGTTTTGAAAAAGGCACTACTTATTGTGGGGGGGAAAACACGCTTGCTGTCTTTCTTTTGTTTTGCCAACTGTGGCAAAGGGCACAGTTAAAGCAGGAACAGTATTTATCAGCATACACTTAGCATCTCCCTGAAAGAGAATGTAGATATAGTAGTAGCTGCTATCTTTCTCACTCTTACCTTTAACCTCCCCCAAGAATTCAGTGGCGTTCAAGCAATCCACGCGCTCCTTCCAGTCTTTAGAGAGGAGTCTTTCCATGCAAGAGGGTTCTACAAAAACAAACAAACAAACAAAACAATTAGTTTCTTTTTATCAAGTCTGTTTCAATTTGTAACTTTCAGACAATAGCATCATATTTAAAATGAAATATGCATTTTACAACAGTCCACCTGTTCAGATACTAATGCTGAGGTCTCACAGGAGGCCTGACTGTCGCCCATAAACATAAAACTGGGGAAGTAGTAGAAAGAGGAGAAAATTGGGTGATGATAATAAAAAGTATGGAGAAGACACAAGAAAAAAAAACCTAAGAATGAGTACATTTCCCATAAAGGAGAAGAAAAAATTTCCTCCTACTTTATCTAAAAAAAATAAAAAATAAAAAATGCAGCAGCTGACCAAATGAGAATGTCTGCATTGTTTAGAGATGGTTGTCTTTTTTTTCTCACAATGTGTCTCATGGCCTCAGGATAATAGACATCAGAGACACGTGGTCTCATAAGATTCATAAGGTCCCATTTATTCAACTGGAGTCCTGCTGTGAACTTTACTTCAACAATGGGAACTTTTCAATTCTTCACCAGGCAAACAGTAGAGAGACAAACTTGGTAGAGACAGATATCTGCACATGTGCAAGCGGGATTGTTTGTGTGCCTCTGTCTGTGTGTGCGACCTGCGAATGAAGAAACAGTAAAGTGTGCACATTGTCAGGCATCAGCAAATAAATGTAAGCAAGTATAACCTGTTAAGTCTTGAGGTATATTTTGTGTTGTAATCGGTCTCCACTATAAACCCTTTAAATTTAACAGTATTTGTTTCCAAATGGAGGCAAAAATATAGTTGCTATATCATCCTCATTTTAAAGGGTACCTATGAGGATGGGAGAACATGAAACCCAGTGCAAACACAACTTTTGTAATATTCAGAAGTTGACTTTGTCAGAAAACACTGCTGACAGCTCTCAGCCCTCAGTGTAACAAATTTTTCCAGCGTGTGCTAGAAACACATAAATACGAGCTGTTCTTCTGCTTCAGTCACCACCACAAACCAAAGGTGACACCAGAAAAGCCTGAAATCTTTAAGCATAAGCACTACATTCAGAAATACAGCACCTGCATTACTCACTCTGTATGTCCAATTTCTGCACACGTTACGACACAAATCTTTAAGGTCCTTCATTTGTGTATACACTCTTGTTTTTCTGCCGGCAGGTGTGTCATAGATGGTGTCATGGTCATGCACGGACCCATGAGGAGGCCTCAGTCACCAAGGACATCAAAAAGCGCACACACACACACTCGTACAAAAAAAGGAGACATTCTTGGGTGCAGTGTGGAAAACATGCCCCTAAGGGATTGCCTGATTTAGAATGGTTAAGTCAGACAATAGCTTATTTGTGGTGCCTTTATCCTGACAAAAGACGCGATAGGCATTCATAAGGGCACATGGTCTATTGTGAATGGCTTAATGTTTAGTTTGTGCGTATGGGCCCATTGTGTGGTCATGAGATGCCGTCCACCAGCCGAGCACAGCTTCCTTATTAGGTCCATTAAAACCTTGCATGTTTACAGTCGGATTATGATTGTTGTAAATAAGCTGATGCAGCCGTCCTCGTCACATGGGTTCAATGTAAACAAAGAGGGGGGCGGGGGGCAATGGCACCGACGTAGGGTGGCAGATATATACAGAACAAAGAAACAATTTAAAAATGACAGAAATTTTTTGTGGTGATTTCCCAAATTAGGCAATAAACAGCGGGTATTTCCAGGCAGGCGGACCACATTGAAGTAAAGTAATGTAATGAACATAGCTTCCACCCCCTCCGGACAATGGAATCCACCTGATTTTTTTTTTTTTTTTGCAGATTTACTGTACAAGTGGCTCCACAGGATAAGTATGTGTGTACATTTGGTTCAAGGGGTGATATTTATGGCTGGTAAAGGAGGAAGGCTGTGGGACAGAGGCAGGATAAGGGGCTTTTCTTCTAATCACAAGACCTGAAGACGCCAATGTGCACTTGTGCAGTGCGCCTTGTATCAAACAATATCAAGGAACCCAATTTATGAGAGCACTTAGTGAAGAAAATACAACCTATAACTCCAAGACACATCTGCATAAGTCAACTGTATGTGTACTCTATTGCACAATTTACACTCCTCGTACTGATAAACAGATCAGATGAGGAGACTGTGGGGGGATGAGAGCGGTGTGGTACGAAGAAAGAGGGGACGAGGAAGAGGACAAGAAGAGAGGGATGAGAGAGGATGGAGGGAGATGTTTTACCCTAGATGGCTCTTTATCCGTCACCGCAACTGAGTCAGGGTTCAAGTGGTGTTTAGATTGGTGGGTGGATAAAAATTCCTTGCTGTCCAGAAACAGGCCTCTTTATCAAACGAAGGATAATACGGAAATTGGATGGGTTAAAAAGACGAGGGAGCGGGTGGATGTTTTGGCTGGTGAGGGAAGTAAGGTTACATTAAAAGAAGAAAGGGGAAAGGTGGAAAGCAGGGCAGGCGGAGACAATGTTGAAGAGGGAATGATGAAGATGACTGTTTCAGCAATTTGGAAGAATTATAAAGACAAACTGAAGTGGGTAAAAACAAATGGGAAGGATGACATAGAAAAAGTAAGAATAAGGAAAAACTTTGTAAACAATATCAAATAGTTGCTGATGTGTTCTTGATGCTAGAAGCACTCCGAGAGCGCATACCTCCAGCAAGTCAGCTCACTCTCTGGGAGGTATTTACTTTTAAGGGTTTAACAGTATTGGATTTTGCATACATTCTTTTATTTTCTTTGTTCTTTAAACAAACATACTTTAAGACGTCTGTTGTACAGTAAAAGTGCAGCGTGCAGGCTTCTAATTTTAAGTACAAATATTTGTTATTATTATTATTTATGTGGATATAGTACATGTGCACCATGTATGTCACTGTTAGCAAAACTGCTTTAAATGTTTAGTAATAAATATAGAGTGAAAAAAGAGCACAAGTTTATATTAACTGACACCCCAAAAATAAAACGCATTTAAGTTGTTATAAACTGTTAGTGTAATGTACATAACATTACATTATACTGTTAATCAGCTATACTCAAAAAGTATCCCATCCCAACATTATCCCTTTCACCTTCAGGTTAGTCTATTGTCCATGACAGAGAGGTCAAAGGTCAAAAAACACTTGTAAGCACAAGCACAAGTTATACTTCTTTTTTTCAATTTTTGACCAATAAATCCTTCTTGAGTTGAACTTGAAGACCTCAATATATGTTAGTCACATTTTAATGGACCGTTAACATGAGCCCGCTCGACACCCCTACACAGTTTAACCAGAATTCATTCAAAACTTTTTGAGCTACTGTGTTTACAGACAGAACGACACACAAACACTACCAAAAACATAACCTCCATGCTGGAAGTAATAAAAACTTACTCTCCCAAATCAAAACACTTTAGACATTCCACATCTGGAAATTCCCTTTTTATTTGTTGTAAAATAAAAAATATTTTCAAAAAAGACTTTGTCACAAGCAGGAACAAGTATGGAGAAGAGACAGACAGGTAGGGTGAATGAGCGATAAGATCAAGTGAAAGCGAGCCAGAAGGAAGGCGATGAGGAGAAGAAGCGGCTGAAGAGACGGAGTCGTAGTAAATCAGCGCTGAGGCAGCTAGCAAGCTGGCGAGTGTTTAGGGTAAACACACTTTTATCACCTGTCCCCACGCCAACCTGCCAAGAGACAATGTTTTGGGTGTTTTACATGAGCCACAGGCAACTTACTGTGTGCTTTGCTGTGTGTGTTTTACTTAGTGTATGTGTGGGTATGTGGCAGGCAAGCATCAACAGTCCAAAAGAGCAACTGCCAAGAAATACACAGTGTGCCACAGGCTTCTACTATATGACTGTGTCACTCTCTTCTCACTCTTTCTTTTAGCCTACTTGTTTTTAAAAGTTGCTCATGAAATGAACTTTTCAGCAAAATGTTGGTAAGTAACAGATACGTATGAATAGGAGTAGAGAGCTATTTCTCTCAGCCTAGAAGAATGGCTGTGTTGGAAAAACCACCACTTTCTAACAAGAGAGCTCAGTGTGAAGCCGTGGAATAATCTATCCTGCCAAATCCTTCATTAGTGCAATATTTATCTTAAACATGCTTACAACAGGTGTGCAACATATTCCAATGAAGTTTGTTTTCTAACAAAAATGTTTAGGAAACACATATATTTTGAAAGTTTAGTTCACTCACGCTGAGCAGATTTTAGTGTGAAAGCTTAAAAAAAGTTCCTTTAAATTATCCACATACATCGTCTCTTTCAGTCTCTCAAACAAACACATTATGCTTAGTGAGAGAGCTCGGGAACTCGGAGCCCTGGAGTGTGCAGTCTAAGGCCAATGTAAAAAGAAAAAAAAGCATTAATCTGAAAAATTACTTAATGTAAAAAATAACAAAATCCAGTGTTCTAACCGGTGCCTGGTGTTTGTGTAACACACCCACAGTTAAAAAAAGAAAAAAAAACATTTTGTGTCTTCACTTCACTACTGAATGTGTGTAAATGGAAGCTGACAGCTACACTTTGCACTTCCAAATTTATGCCAGTGCTATGACTTCAACTGCAGACCCCACAGGATCAGAGAGAGAGGACAAGAAAGAAAGAAAGAAAGAAAGAATTTGAAGAGACACAAAATTTAAAAAATACTGTTTAGAAGAAGCAAAGAGAAACAAAGCATAACATTTTGATGTTAAAGAAACATTAATGTTGAAGAAAAAACCAGAGTGAGAGGCAGACCAAGAGAAACAGAGAGCGCGAGCGCAAGACGGCACGAATGATAGAGTAAAAGAGAGAAACAGAGCAGGAGAGGCACAGAGAGAGCAGCTGTCCTAACAGCTGGCCAGCAGGATTGATGTCTGAGTGAAATAAAACTCAACATATGTCCAAACACGAGGAGACGGGCTAGCCAGGAGGAGGAAAGAGACACACACACACCCACATATACGCAAAAACACACAAACGCAAGCATACACACACTGATATGAGAACACTGAAGCACTCCGAAGCGCTCAAACATACATCCACACCTCACACACTGATTAAAGAATGTCAGTACACTGCTGAGACATTTAATTGCACAGAGGGGGGCGCGTAGATAACAGACGCATGTACACACACACACACACACACACACACACACACACACACACACACACACACACACACACACACACACACACACATATGTTCAATGACCTAGCACTTCTTGCTCAGTGTTGTAAAACCATTAAACTGCAGCATGGTTAGCCTGGCTGCGTGCTAGCACGGTGTCCATTTCACACAAACTATTTTCATCTGTCAGATGACACCCGGACTCTCTTGTCAAAGAACATGGCCTGAGAAAGCAGCCATTGATCCTGACCGGGGGGGGGGGGGTCTGCAAGTAGCCCTGTGCAACCCTCTTCACATACATCACCCTCCTTGTAAGAAAAACAGACACACACACACACACACACACACATTCTTTTGCCGTCCAGCAATATGCTTGCAGAGGGCCACTTGTAGGAGGAACCGCATATATTGCAGATATCATTTAAATCTGTTACATTTATAATCATAATCACATTACAACTAATGCTACACAACAGGACAACAGGACTTATGAAGTCATATATACATATATGAACTTTATTTTTTTTGTTGCAGGAGAAAAAGAAAAGACAAGAAATTCCTTACTTATTGCTTTTACCAGCTCGTCTATCAAATGTCAGAACACTGTGAAAATGAAAATTCACAATTGAGAGACCTAAATTCGGTATTTAGAAACAACCATAGAAACAAATATTGAAAAATGTATTTGACACTCCACATCCAGCGAGTGTCAAAACTCATGCTAAAGAATTTTTATTATCCTACGTCATCATCAAGAAATGCATTTTGCTCCCTGTCTGGTGTAAACCTGTGATGTTGCAGGAGCCTGTAGATTACCTAAACCCCTTTATGTCTACAAATTCATATGGTATGAAGCAGATCTTGTATGAACAAATCAGCTGACTAAACTGCAGTCTAAATAAAACATCGATTGCAACGCAAAATTTAAGAGGCCACCTGAAGACACCACTTTAGTAATGTGTCGTAAATCTACTTGGCATTTAATTGGCATGAAATTTGTCCTTTGACAGTTAACAACAAAGTTTTTATTCATTTACTTTACCTGCAACTTAGACAACGTCAGCTTCCAACATCGCTTGGGTGGGGCTTTGAGTCACATGCTAAAAATACTCATGAACTACTCCCCCCAGCAGTGTAAAGCACTTTATATGATATAAGAGGGGCGTACTGCTGAAGACTGTGGGCTGAAACCGGGCACTGAATTAGATAAAGTATAGTGTTTCTACTGAAGGTGTGACTTTAATACTAGAAAAACCCAGCTGTTGATCCCGGCGGTGCAGTCAGAGAGGTCAGGCCTGCTCTGAATTACTACACTGATATCAACAGCCGCCGCTGCCGCCTGAACGTGAGGAAACAACAAGGTGAAAATTTGTCCTCGAAGAAAAGGTACTGCTTTCTACAGCCTGCTGCACACTGATGTGACAGCAGGATTTGAAGATAAAAGTGAAGGTGGTAGAGCTTAGCCACTTTTGGAAAAGACTTGGACAGATGTCACATCTTACTTGCGGATGATTTTATTATTTAACTTTCAGTTATTTTAAAAAGTAATAAAATACACTTTATTTATTTATCTCCACTCTTTATCTGAGTGATGGAGAATAATTAAGCAGGTCTCGTGGGCAAGTGTTTAAAAACCACCACATACGCCAGAGCTTTGGATTTAACTACACAATTTTGTACATTTAAATAAATCTGTGACCTGCTTTAATTTAAACTGCATTGACTGAAAAGTTTGTAACATCAAGTTCTGCGGATAAAAGAAAGAAAAAGAACGAGTTATAAACAAAATAGCTGGGCTTGACCACACTTAATAGGACTTTGGTTAACAAGAAATTTAGATCTGTATTTTTTTAAATAAATAAAAGAAATTTGAAAATGAGGGCACTTATATCCAGGCAACAAAATTGCTTCTTTGTCAAACACACAGTCCCAAAAGATCAGTTCAAGATAAGATAAGATAAGATAAGATAACCTTTATTAGTCCCACACGTGGGAAATTTGTTTTGTCACAGCAGGAAGTGGACAGTGCAAAAGTTATGACGCAAAAATTAGAATACAATAAGAATAAATACAGTACACAGCTGTACAGAATAGAATAAAATAATATACTATATACAGTAGAATAAAATAGAATAAAAATATACAATAAGATAAAAATAGAATACGAATGCTATATACAACTGAGTAAAAATACAACGATGCCAGAAAAGATTATTGCACTTAGTATTATTGCACATGTATGGATGTGTGTGTTTGTTCAGTTAAAGTCTTTGTTGTGGAGTCTGACAGCAGTGGGGAGGAAAGACCTGCGAAATCTCTCCATCCCACACCGTGGGTGCCACAGTCTCCCACTGAAGGCCCAAGCTTCTGGCTCCACTTTAGATTTAATATATGAAATCTTATCCCTGCTAGCACACACACACACACACACAGACATGAACAAATGTATACACACAGAAAGATGTGTTGTTCAGGCACAATAGAAGTGCTGTTTTGGGTCGGGCCCCCACGGGAGCTGGTTTGGGTGGGGCCTGTGGGCTCCGGGAGCTGACATTGAGTCTGGGCTACGTCCTCATTTATTTCACAGCAAACCAAAGAGAAGAAAAGGCAAGTGAATCCAACAGAGCCGTCAGAACTCCAAACCATACCCACCTGCCCCAAGCAGATACTGTCGCATCACAAAAACAATAAAAAAGGGGGGAAAGGACTGCATATGCATGTAATGCAGCTGCTCCTCAAAACATCAATGACAGGAGAAATGATCAGACATACCTCTTAAGAGGTACTATCAGCACGCAGTTTTAACACACATTCAGGGTTAACACTGCCATAAAAATTTTGCTGTGAAAATAGTGGCTGGTTTCTAAGAGTGATGAATCCCTCTGCATTAAAATAATTAAAAACATTTAATTTCATAGTCAGCCTTATTTGAATTTTTTTCCATAAATGTTCTTTGGAAAATGTCTAATATGTCTGTGGTTTAAAGCAGAGCGCAGAGTTCAGAATATGAATTCATTCTAAGGAAAATGACAGAAATTGAAATGAAAATTTTTTTTAAAGTCAGTCTGATTTTACACAAAAACTGTTATAAACAAGCGAAATTAATAGATTAGATCATTTTTGTTTAAGAAGAAAATAGCATTCAAATACAAATCAGACTGGAAACGCAGTATCCCGCATATTAATGTGTGTGTGACGGTTTAGTCGAGACAAACAATTTCCATCGCAGTTTGTAACGCAGTGCACAGTCCACATCTTTGAGAAGCCACGTCAAACATGCTCCACAGGCCTCAATTTATCTTGGCTGTGACACAGTCGGTATTTTTTTCCATTACGGTTATATCATGCTGGCCTTCACCAAATTATCAGGATCAAATTGGCACTTTGCTGAAATCCTAGTAAAAAAGGAGGACTTGAGAAAATTGCAATTTAACCTGATTCTTTTGGACAACGTTCAAAACTGTTCCGACAAACCACATTGCATGCGTTCATACCATATGTTGGCTGGCCTACAGCCAAAGTGAGCAGGAGAGGGTTACTGGGCATATCCCACTGACTGTATTTGCACTCAAGACTCACAGGCTGTGCCTGATCATTAGTAAAGAGATCCCTATCAATTACAGACGAATAGATTTAACCCAACCACAAGAAGTCCAGGGGGAGTCAGCCTGTTGCCAGAAACAAGGAAGTACTGACCAGGAAACACAGCGATATGTAAAAGGAGATCAAGTTCAAGATTAAAGAATGACGTTTACTGAATTTTCAATAAAAATCTAGCCTTTTCACAAATGCTGGCCATTGGCTATAATATGGCGAGTTCAGATGAGATGTTTATTGGTGTGGAAAGCTGAGCTACATGCACATATGCACAAACAAAGCCTCTACCTGCACACAATCACATCTCAAGCTGCCAATCCCATAGAGGAAGGCAAACATGGTGCCAGAGCCAAGGCTTTGTTAATTAGCTAATAAGCTTAACTCTCAGGGCCAGCCCAGCTTGCTTGTTAAGCTGTCATCACTACTTCCACCTGAGTGTATGAATCCATAAGCCTTCACACACACACACACACACAAACACACACACACACACACACACACACACACACACACACACACACAGATGAGGCACATGGGGCACTGGCTCACAGGGCTCACGCTCAAAGTTCAGTCACCATTGCTTCTTCTGCAGCTTAGCTGACGGAACATACAGAGTATTTAACCTTCACACAGTATTGCTGACGAGCAAGGGTAGCACCTAAACTGCTAATAAGATCAAAGATTCATTCATTATAGTTACAAGTGAAATCTCAGAGGGAATGTTTTATTGAACATTATAGCACTCCCAAAATGCCCAATAGTCAGAGCGCACACTCTCCCTCGGGTGGAGGAGTGCGTGCTGCACAGTTCGAGTGGCTGTAACAACAGAGATGTTGAAACATCTTTCAGCAGTCAGAAAGAACCAAGGCAGAATGTTTCTATTGTCACAGAAAAACGGGGTTAAGTGAAGGTTTGACCTTGCTCTGACCTCCTCTTCCAGCTGGGGATGCCATTATATTGGTGATTGAGTGTCCAGCTCTGGTCTGGCCTCAGCACAAGACATAGTGCAGACACCTCCAAAGTGGACAACATAGGCTTAAGCACACAGAACAAGGCTACTAAAAGTGCAGCTTCAAAAGAGCTGCAAATGTTGATGTCACTGTGTATGCGTGGAAGATAAAGTAATGTTTTTTTGTGTACTGATTACACTTTGCATGTAGGTCAGAGTTTGCTGTTTTTACTATGTCTAATTAACATACAGTGGCTTTGACTATTTATTTTTGTGTAAAAGGTTTTAAGCCCTTCTGTAAACTTGGGTTTAAACCAGTTTTTCACATGAAATTAGCCACACTGAGTTCTTTATCCAATTCGCTGTCAATTTTAGAAGTTTAACACTTAAAAACCACAGCTGTCCTGCTTTATCAGGAATGTGTGGTTGCGGTTTATTCATAATTTGACTGATAGTGCAAAGCTTTGATTGGTGCACTCTGTGACATCACATTTTTCCCATTACGCTGCTGTCATTTCAAACCGGAGAGAGACGAGTGCATGCACAAATGTAGAACTCTCTGATGAAGCAAGTCATATAACACAGCGGTCCCCAACACCCGGGCCTCGGACCGGTACCGGTCCGTGAGTCGTTTGGTACCGGGCCGCGAGAGTTGAGGCTCAGATGTGAAATGTATAGTTTTCAGGGTTTTTATGGGTTTTCAGCGTTATTTTGTTGTCGTTTTTATCGTTAACTCGGTTTTCCTGGGTCTTTTCACGTGTGTTATGAATAAATCTTCTTTTTTTGGTACCGGTACTAGTTTTATTTTGTTGTATTTATCCGCGACATCTTAAAGGCCGGTCCATGAAAATAATGTCGGGCATAAACCGGTCCGTGGTGTAAAAAAGGTTGGGGACCGATGATATAACGCATTCAAAGCCGAAACAGGACAACGAACCAGAAAAAAAGACTCGAGGAAGTTCCGGCTCCACAGAAATAAATCAATGGAGGCAGACACAGTGACTCACAAAAAGAAAGACAGATTTGTTGGATCGTAGAAATGCATCATCATCTTACCACTAATGTTAGTTTGGATGTTATGCTTTTGCCCATTTCCATATGATGTGAGGGGCAGTTAGTGGCAAATCTGAAACTGCACCACCAGTCAGTACCAAACAGGCTCAGAGTTTACATGAAAGCTAAATGTGTACCTTGAGGTATTGGCTACATCTGGTGTTTTTCTTTGTTAAACTGCATGGATGCAAATATAGTATGGACATGCTGCCCTAATGGAGCATGTTAAATGCATTTTCACAGCAGATGGCCCCGCCCCTCCCTGAACCTGGTTCTGCCAGAGATTTCTTCCTGTTAAAAGGGAGTTTTTCCTTCCCACCGTTGCCACGTTCTTGCTCATCGGGGGTCATTTGATTGTTGGACTTGTCTCTGTATTATTATAGGGTCTTTACCTTACGATACAAAGCACCTTGAGGCAACTGCTGTTGTCATTTGGCACTATATAAATACAACTGAATTGAATTGAATCTTTTGTTGCTAAATTCAACTCCAGTTCGGGTCGGGTAATAAATTAGTCACACAGGTGTCTGTTTTGTAACCGCTCCGGAGTAGTGCAGTGTTGCCGTAATTGGACCTGATCTCATTTGCAAATGAAAGACATGGATTGTACAGTAATTCATACAGGCTCAAGTGTAAGCAGGGATTAGAGTGATGTTAAGTGTTTGCCAGGCACCAAAGCTGCAGTAGGCACATTTAGATGCCTGACTAAGTTGGCACCAGGGCACTTTCCCCATGCCAGACTCCAACACTGCCCCCGGGAGGCATGACAATACAGATAATCATAATTCACTCATCAAAACGAAGGGAACTTCATTGCACACTTGAATGGGTTTAATGTCTGCCAGGCAGTAGCCCAGAATGGCTGGGTTTGGCATTCAGTTAAATGTGTCCACTTCTGAGTGTTGTTTCCCTTTTTGTAAAGAGGCCTCAAGGAGATGAGGTGAATTCAGATTAATAATGGCTAAGAGAAAGGATGTATCAGTGTTCAGAGACAGAGAATTGTCTGGGTTATTACCGTAATTGTTTATTCCAAGCTTTTATTTCCCAACCTCTCCATCTCTTATTTTTAGCTGCAAAGCGACTGAGGATGGAGTATTTCCATTCAACAACAAATCTAGGACCTGATTTTTTCTGTTTGTTTGTTTAATTCTGATCTTCCGTCACCCTGGCCGTGAACATTTTATTCAGCAACCAGCCTACTAGTCTAATAAGTGCTCTAACGGTATAGAGAAACCATTTTGTATGCAGAAAGCTTTTGTAGCTAAATCTTCACATAAGACAGGCACAATTCAGCATAAATACAAAATTCTCCAGAAAACACCAGACCTTCACCCTCTTGGCTCCCATGTTGTGAGAGTCTAGTTGAAAATGATGCATTTTCAGCAACTTAGCTGTGTGGAAATACTGCTACCTGACACAGTCTTAAAGACTTCTTGATAAAGCTTTTAAAAGCTGAGGCTGTCTTTGTGTGAAGATATAAATAAATAAATAAATAAATAAAGTCACGCATAGCAAAGCGAGGCCATGTCTATTCAGTAGAGCTGTCACAGGCACTTAGGGCACCTCTGAGAAGCAGACTGCTAACAGCGTGCCGACAGGGGGTAAGCGCAGCACGAGGGCTAACAGCGACATCATCCACACTTTAGCTCCGGGCCACAGTGCATAGGGGTCAGCCACGTTAGGCTAAGTGAGTGCTCGGTGGTTGGATAGGGTCTGTTCCATTTGATCACACAGCCAATCTAACTTGGGAGAGCTCAGCTGACTGAGCCCTTAGCAGCAGGAGGCAGAGGACAAGGTGAGGGGCAGTATTGTTCAGAGCTTAATGTGCTTCCCATTTGAGTGGCGATGATCAAATCTGCTGGTGCCGTAAGAGCATTCTGAACAAACTCCATTTTAAGTGTGAGTCAAAGTTAACACACGCGACTAAAGAGCCAGGGGGAAAAAAAGACTTGGCTCAAATGCAGAATTCCTGAATATTTGAATTATACAATAACGCAAAAAATTATCTCTGATCTACTCCACACAAGACCTCAGTATATAGGTCTATTCACCACAATGGCCTTGCACTCCTTTCTGCTTTACATTCTTTTAACAAAACAAACAAATCAGACAGCTTATGCATTTGGAATCCCTCGTCCTCACCAGTGACACAAACGAAGATTTATTTTAGGATGTGAGCAAGGTTGCCTCTTGCAAAAGGATTTTTAAAAAAATGTGCTAGAAGTGATTTGAAATGCTCCAGGAGTTGAAGGATAGAAAGAAGATGAACTGAAAAGATAAATGGAAAAAGACAATAATCAACTAGAGAAGAGAAAGAGGCAATTAAAATAGGAGGCAGTATTCAAGCAAATTAACAAATGAGGGGAAAAAAAGAAAAAGGATGTGGAGCGTTATTGCTCATCGGGTTTGAAAGCTCACTCGATGAAGCATTCAGCCTCTATCAATCACCTCATTTTTGACTAAATTCATTAAGAAAAAAAAAAGCAGAAGTACCCGTCAGTCTCCGCAGCTAAGCATTACCAAAGCGCTGGATGAAAGACATTTTTACAATGCTTCTACAAGGATCACAGCAATTCGCATGAATGATTACAAGGCCCTGAAACACAATTACTATTCAAGCAAGCCCTGCATGATTCAGTGTGCCTGGTTATACTGCACACGTTTACCTTGTTTGTTTTTGTGTAAGTGTGTGCAGCATGATCAGTGCTAGTACTGCGGATAATTAGCAAAGAACGAGATGCTTAATATCAAAGTGATTTTGAAACATCACTGCTATTCTTACTGTTACTAGTATTACTGTATCTTTTAGCATAAGCATTGCTTCCATAGTTAACCATCATTGTTGATGATGTTAATTAAACTAGCCTTTTTATGTTACAAACAATGATATAATTATTAGCAATGTTTAATAATCATAAATAATTACATTTCCTTGTCATATTTCATGGAGCATAAAGTATTGAATTTATCAACAGTATATTATGCATCGCATCATGACCCTGTGATGATGCTGCTGACCTGCCCAGGATGTATCCTGCTCCTCGCCATATGAGAGATCCAGCTGCCCCACAACCCTGAACTGAATAAGTAGTTAGGAAAATGATGGACGAATGGATGGAATTGCATCATAGAGGTAGAAATAATTACACTAAACCGCAATGTGTATTTCTTAATGATGAGGAAATGTTATTTTTGTTTTGTGATCAAGTTTTGGTTTTTTTTTTACCAATCAGTAAACTTGTCCTCAGTCGCAACATCAAAAAGTCCATACTGCTGTTTTGTTGAAGTGCCTGGTCTATCAGAGATACACACAATGGTGCTCTTATCACCTATTACATCATCTCATCACATATGGACACTTGGCCAGGACCCATTTTGTTTTTCACATTTTAACACACTGGGAGTTTCATTTTTCAACATGCAAGACTATTGTTGTGAAAGCAAGACTAACTCAGATCCTGATCTTGTAAATGTACGTCAGCAGTCCTGGTGTTTAAACCAACCCAAACACTGAGAGAAAGCAAACGAGTAACAAAGCTACACAGTTCATGAACAGGAAGTGGACTGTGAGCTCCAGGATCCGTCTTGTAAGTTTCATCACACCAACTGCATACTTTAAACATCATTTTAGACGTGCCTTTCATCATGGTACTAGTCATCCCAATGTTTTTACAGATGATCTGCACAGTAGTAAACAACCATGTATAAAGTTTAAAAAGCATCAGTCTCACCTTTACAAGATAGTTTCCAAACCAGTTATTGTCAATTAATCACCATTTCATTTATTGCTAACTAAAAAACATGTAAATTATTTATCATTTAATCATGCTATTATTAGCTGTCGCCCTGAATCACTCATCTGTAGTAAAAGGTCTCTTTGTATACTACTAATATAAGATCAAACAGACTTTACTTTTTTAATATTGTTATATTTCTCTAAGCTGAAAAGGGGTGGAAGTGGTTGCAATTAAACATACAAAAACACTTCAAGAGGGGCCAAGAGCCACTTGATCACAACATCAAGAATATCGGCTTCAGAATGCAGCACACCATGCTCATATTCCTCTCATACAAGGGATATGAAAAGTAATTAAGAGGGAAAAAGGGGAACCTAAGCAAACTCAATGAAGACCTATGTTTACTGAAAGTCTGTTGTGTTGCTGCACAATCACTACACGCAGTAAACAGGAATTTAAGTTTAGAAAACTTCAAAACGAATTAAAAATGGCCAACGTCATTGTACAGTAAGCAAGGTTGGGTATTGTTGATCAGAAGTATACATGTGGTTCTGAAATCAAAAAGAGCCACATTTAAAGGTGGGCACCTAGCATTTTTATCCACTTGTGTCCTCTTTGATTTGAAAGGAAGGTGTCACAACACTTTTGAAAACACACACTCACAGATGTGAGTGTGTGTTTTCTGCTGCTGAATATGAGAGCAGAATATGAGAGGCAAAGCTTCCTGTCTTGGAGCTTAAGACACCGTGGACTGTATAACGCCTCAGGCCATCCAATCTGGCCCATTTTACTGTATCAATAACAAAGCGAAACCTCTAAATGAGAGAGATCAAGCACTCCTCTGATATTATCGCGATTACTATGTGCACATAATAGTAAAGAGGGGTGTTAGATGGTTTTAGATCTGGTTTGCTTTGGGGAGGAAAAGGGCAAGCTGAGGCACGCTGGGAGACTCCAACCCTTTCCCATGTTGGAGGTGTAGATCAGAGGAGCAGCGGAGAAAGGGAAACCTGTGTTTTCACTGATTGATACTGTGATCTAACGAGTGAGGGATCTGTCAGTTGTAATTTTAGACGTTCAAAGATCTTCTGGAGAGGAAGTTTTCAGAAAAAAAGAGAACAAAATGGTGAGCAAAGGTTGTTGTTGCTTTATGTGGAAGGGAAACTGAGTAAAAACTGCATCACTTCTGTGAAAAGCTAGAATGAAGATGCAGTCCTGCAGTGTGTTAATGTATCACTGTGATATATTCACTCATCTAGATAGCTCTTAACCCTGCAACAAATGAGGACCTTTGCTAAAGTTTTAAAATCTATTTTAATGGAAGACAAACAGTTCACCAATTGTAGGACTAGAAAATGGACAATATGGAAAATTTGTTTGAAATAAATAAAAAAATGTTCCACTATGTGTTTAGACCATTTCTCTAACTCATTTAAGCTACTAAAACTCCCCCAAAGCCCTTCAGGTGAAACCAAAAAACCCACCCAAAGCAGCGCTGTTTCTTAGATGTATAAAGTTATCTTCAAGTTAGCTAAACTGAATGTTTATAAGTGGAAGAGCAGTGTTACTCCACAGCCTGCAGCTTCGAATAAAAGGCTAGCCTGAAATGTAAAGATTCAGGTCCACTGGTGATAAAACATACACACACACATAAACACACATATACACTGAAGACCTTTTTCTTACCGTCTTGCTCTGTCTTGGTCAGCTCCACGAGCTTCTTCTGTTTCAGTGTGTCCACCACGTCTGCCAGGCTCCCTTTGCGGCGCTCTGGCGTCCCAAAGGCGAGGCCAATCACAGGCTCCCCGCGATCCCTTGGACACTCCTCTGGCTTGGTTGGAGAGGTAGAGGTAGTCCGGTAAGAGTAGACTGAGCCACCTTTACTGCTTTCATTGTCCTTGGAAGAAATAGAAAATGAGAGTTCAAACCCACGAGCCATAGAAAGTAATTAAGTACTGCATATCTGTGAGAGAGCATTTCAATTCATGCAACAGTTTATTTTTAACACAGCTCAGACAAATGCATCCCAAAGCTCTTTAATGTATCCCTGTAGTACTATTTGGGAGTGAGCCTGTACTTTATTTGCTCTACTGCGCTTTGCCTGGGCATGGGTCAGCTGGTGCTACATGCCAAATATCAGACTTAGGATTGCATTTTGCAACTGACAGAACATGACGAGCACAGTACTTGATCTATCTGTCATCAAAAACAACATGGTGATACTCCATTACATATCTTTATACTGCCAGGGTCACGTGTGTATAATCCACTGAGACACACTGTGAGAAGGCCAAGCCTGGCAAGTGTTTTTTCAGTTGAGGGTGCTTACACGTAAGGAGCAGCATGACCGCAGAGACATGCAATCTGGTGCTGGTGGAAGTGGATTTGTGGAATAATTTAAAGCCAGTAAAGTGTTATAGTAGTCTGAGAAAAACCTTGATTTGTGTCTTTAATAGATTCATAATATATTCATTAATTACACATCGAGGTTTAACCCTACAGTCACACACAGACATCTCGGGTGATGCATATGATTGTTTTATACCTCTCTTTAGAATAAGAATTAATTCCTGTTTTGGTCAAGGTGACAAAAATCAGACCTTTTGATAATGAATAGAATAGAATAGAATAGAATAGAATAGAATAGGGCCCTGGTTTTCCTGAGACAGGAGGAGCTGGCGATGGCCTCCAGGGGTGGCAGAGGACAGCCAATTATTTTTTTGGGTGGTGTTGATTACCCTCTGAGAAGGCTTCCTGTTCTTAGTAGTGGCCCCTGCATACCCAGCACCAGTAGGAGAGCACACACTCCACTGAAGAGGGGTAGAAGGCCAGCAGCAGCTGGTCCAGGTTATTCTTCCTCAGGACACAGAGGAAGCGCAGCCACTGTTGGGCCTACTTTACCACTGTGGTGTCATCGACATACTTGACGCTGATTGGGTAGGTTGGTGTACAGTCATATGTATGCAGGGGGGACCTTTAGGTGGTCCAGTTTGGTAGTGAGGATGTCTGGTATTATGGTGTTGAACACATAACTGTAGTCCACAAAGAGCATCCTCATCAAGCTCTTCCTGTTCTCCAGACAGCTCAGTGCTCTGTGAAGGGTGATGGTGATGGCATCCTTCGTGGAGCACAGGGGGTGCGAGGAAGGGGTGGCCTCAAACTGAGCAAAGGTGTTGAGCTCCTTTGCAAATTTGAGGCTGCTGTCAGGGGGTTGGGGGCTCTGGCCTTTGTAGTTGGTGAGGGCATGGATGGCTCTCCACACTTGGAGGAAGCCCTCTATCCTCCTCCTGTAGGCCTTCTTGACCTGTTTGATGTCCCTCCTGTCCAGTGTCACATTCTCTACATAGCACTTAATGTAGAAAGGGACAGACTGAGTGAAGGTCTCTAGGTCCTGCTGGTCTAAGATTGACCATGGACCAGATCAAAACAGTCCCGTAGCTGGAGAAGAGCATCATCTGGCAATGTTTTAATGACCTGGGTGCTTGGAGGAGTTTGTTTCCTGAGGGGGATGTAGGCAGGGGTGCGGAGCAGAGAGAGGTGGTCAGACTGTCCTAGGCTGTCACTCTGTAGCCATGCTTGATATTACTGTACACATGGTCCAGTGTACTGTCCCCCCTGGTAGGACACTTAACATTTTGGTGGAATTTGGAGAGCACAGATTTCAAACATGCCTTATTGAAGTCCCCAGCAACAATATGGACACCCTCCGGGTCGGAGGTGACTGAGTGCTGAGCTAACGTTATATCTGATGGGTTTTTGTTGTTTATGGTGGATGACCCCAGCGTGTGTGTCCCACTATTGTCTGCTCTGCAGGGTTATGAGTTAAGCAAGAGGCACAAGGAGTCTATAATTATCTAAAGATAAGCCCTTCAGGATGACCACATTGTCCCACACAACATCCGACACTTTAGCACAGGTGCTCTAACACTGGGGTTATTTCTGGATACTTTCTCCTCCCCTTACAGAGTGGGGGGATCTCCAAGAACTTTAGGAGGCTTATGTTTCAAAGACAAGGGGCTTTGGCTAACAGCGGGATCTTAAGATGCCCTTGAAATGGCTCCAGGAGGCTCTGTTGTGCACTTTGTCTTTAAGCGGAAGATGGCTCTGTAATGAGGATTACGAGATAGTGTGTCACTCACAGATTGTTCAGGTGTGTTGGCTTTTTTTTCCAGGTCTGCTCAAGAGTTATACAAGCAGGGTGGTGCAAGCTGTAATGTTTGATTCTCAGATCAGAAACTTGAATCACAAAGTTTTGTTTTAAGTTGACCCTCACTGTTGGAGGCTGGTGAGGCAATGAAGTTAAGAAGGGTCGTTTACCCTTCTCTGTCCACAGCACAAGGACCTCCCATGTTTCACTGGTCAGTGGCTGCTTTGGGCAGTGTTGCAGCTTTACCTTATGACTTTTTACAGTTTGAAACATTGCACTTTGTTACTTTCTGGCCCAGCACCACCTGTCCTCTTTCTGAACACTTGAAAAGATTATTTCGTTATAGGTTTTCACCAGTGTCCTGTGCTGGTCCATGAGGGACAATGGTTACACATGTGAGTGTGTAAGTTGGAGATAAATAATAGAGAGAAAAAAGGAAAAAATATAGAGTGAAAATTCAAATATTCATGAAAAGTTTTGCCTTCAGGCAACTTTGAAGTCTGATACCGATGTTAAGTCAGGTTTTTGAATATTGTTGTTAATGAATTACTGCATTTACAGCTCTTATTGTGCACTGGGCATGGGTCAGTATAACTGAGTAACAATTTCAAAATATCTAAAGAGCCATAATCATGATTCAGTAACGCAAGTAATTTTAAAAAATGGGACATTTTTCACCAAAATATTCAACTCTACCACAACAATGATACCAGAGGAAACTTTCCCCTTTCCTCAGAGGGTGAAGCCAAACACATTTTGTCCATTAGGGACCCACAGAACCTGAAGCCAAGTAACTAACACCTTAACAGACACACTCAAACACACATACAAACACACACACCAAAGCAGGCTGTGGAGATGAGAGGAGGCCAGGGGTATAACTCTCTAAACGAGATCCCTCACTGGGCTGCCTGCAGCACTGCCTGTAGCACACAGGTCAGAAAGAACTACCGGTGCATGCGTGTGTGTCTGTGTGTGTGTCCACTACACCTTGTGCTCACTCAATAGTGCAAAGATATCATTAGGCATGAGAATTTGCACACCCTATGTATTCCTGCATCTCACAGGTGTTTTATGATTTGTGAGCCCCGAGTGTGTACTCTGTGCACACACCCACATTTGTGTGAATCTGAGTTATAGTATTATGGTCAGTTTCTAAGCTCTTAGCCTAATTCACTTCTCACCATCACAGCAGGACTGACACTCTCCCACTCAGCGTCTGTTGGTTTCTCTCTGATTGGCTGCAGTTCATCTGGGTGGGACTGGTCATGCAAAGAAGGTGACACCGTCTCCTTTGGGCCGTCGTGCTCATCACCAACCCAGCCTGCACTGTCCTGACCAATCACTTCTGCTTCCTCGGGCAGTGGATGAAAGGGAGGCGTTGCTCGCATGGAAGACATCATTCTGGGAAGGAAAAAAAATTAAGGGTTTAACTTTGGTTTATGAACTACAGTTATGTCTACCAGGATGGATGCTCACTGAAGTGACACATGAACAGCTGCCGACTAGTGCTGCTGTTCTCACAATGATAAAGACTAAAAGATATTTGTCACCAGCCAGACTAAAGCCAAAACCTTCCTGGAAACCGTGATGCATTTTCTGTGGAAAACTGCAAACAATGACACACCAGCACGGGAAAATAGAGCAATGCTCCAAAACAAAAGACACAAAGTGTTTTGTTACATTTTGTTTTGACAGACATTCTTTTCATAACAATATTATCACGATTGGACTCTTCTTAAGTGCTGGAGGTTAGTTCGTGTAAATTAGCAGTATCATCAGTATCAAACTGTGCCAAAAATGCAGTTTTCTACTTTTAGTGTGTTAAATAATTTTAGGTTTTATTTTTTTCCACCACTGACTGCACAAAAAAAGCCACAAAACACTGTTGGATGATTTCACAACCATGCATTTGAATCGATAATTCAAAGCCACAACTTTATTTAAATGCAGAGACATGAATGTGAAACATGTAATTATGGTTTAGTCACACACAAACAATTTAAAGTACATATCATATTTTTGGTATTTACTCAGGCACTCATGCAGCGCGACTCACATGTTTTCATCCTGAATGTACATCAAGCGTGCAAACACACACAAATCCACTCTCGTGGGGATAATCTATTAATCTATTATGCAGCATCAAGGCCTCTCATCACCTCGGAGCTGTTACAAAAGCAGATGCTATAGGCTGCCGAGTTTAAGTGGAAAAATCTCACTTTTTTCTAATATTAGTCTCAGACTGAGTCGCCAGGCTAATGCATCATTTTCTGTAATGATTTCCTTTCATTTGACTTTACTTGTGAGGACATTTGCTGACCACAGCTAAACCCTGCCTTCCTACGGGCTTAGACGAAAGGAGGTCTAATCTAAACACGGGCTCACTTGTCCTCAACATATATACGAGTACACACAAGCGCAAATACACTAAATACATAAACAATTCTACATTAATAAACACAAATCTAAGCTAAACTGTTAGGTGACAACTGATGGATCAGCCTGCTCTGAGCTGCTTTTGCTGTGATTACTATAGCCGGTGCCACCCACCCTTCCACACACATGCACGCAAATGCATACACACAGCTTCAGTGAAAAACTGATTACTACTTCAGCATCGGCTGCTCAGTAAGTCAGAGCAGGCTGTCTCTCTGATATACGCAGCCTCCTGGGTGCTCTTAAGTGTTACATCTGACCCTCAGTCAAATGTCTGAAAGGGCGGAGCGGGGGTGCAGTCTGAATGCACGAGGAGGGAGAAGAAGATGAAAAAGTATTTAATAGATAGAAGCAGTTAATAAAGAGTGAAATGAATCGAGGGAGCAAAAAAATAAAAAATAAAAATGCAAAGACCGGAAAAAGGATAGAGAGGACAGGAATGGGAAGCTCAGTTCCAGCGCAGGTCCAGACTGATTATTTGAGAACTGCTGTGTGTCCATTTGTGTGTACAGTATAGCTGAGTGATTTGCTCAGTGAATGCGAGGGTCGTAATGTTCAGTGCATGTTGTCTCTTACTACCTCTGGTGGAACGCAGCTTCCACCGACTCTGCGATGCAGGAAAAATTAGAGGAGGGTGGATAGTGGCATGCTGTGAAAAGTGAGACCTGAAAATGTTAATAACCATTAATAGTCCATGATAGTCCTATAGACTGAAACCCATCAGAAATACAATGTAACCAATTTTACTGAGAAATTCTATACCTGTTCTCATTTATGTTGCTTTTTTCTTGTTACTTTTTACTTTACTGAACCTTATTATTGCAGTTTTTACTGCAGTAATGAAATGCAGTTTATTTGATGCATGTAGGTTAATCCAGGTGATTTTTTTTTTCAAGCTTTCAAACCCAATTTTAAGTAAGTCTAACGAGCCTTCTTTACAAGTCATCCAAGTTTCAAAGTACAGGTTTTTATTCGTTTTTACAACTGGCCAGCAGTGCCATCCATTCACAGCCAGATTTAAATTTAGTAGAAGAGTGCGGGGTTTGAATTTCTCAGGCCTTCGTTGTATTACACAGCGATATGAGTGTAAGAGCCCAGACAACCAACAAACAGCAAACCATAATCCACGATCAACTCAGGTTATCCAAACTGGAGCGATGAGACAGCGATGGGCAACTGGGGAAGGAGAATACAGAAGACAGCCTATATTTAGCTGACAATATTGCTGGTGCTGTGTTTATGAGGGAGCTTAAGACTTAGTTTCTTGGAACTGGTGTCTCATATGGCCAGGAATGCCCAGACTCTTAACTGCCAGTGATTGGGTTTCTCCATGCAACAGTACAAGGGTTTATTGGTAAGCATGGCAAGCAGGTCTTTTGTGATTAGAAAACGGTGTATTTCGGAGTAGCATGCTATACCAAAAAAAAAAAAAAAAAGATTCTTTTAGTGCATGACAGAAATGTGGCTGATTTTTTACATTTTTCACATTACCTTCTAAAGCTACACTATGAAACTATGAACACATTTTTATATTTGCAATAAAACCATCACAGTGAAAGAAAAGTGTTGAATAATGAAGCCAGAATGAAAGAAAAACATGTGATCATTTTTCTTTGTGTCACTGTTTTCTAAAGACAATAAGAGACTTAGAGAGTTAGGTGTATTTTTTTAGGCATGTTAGACAGCTGGACATGACAGTATATGTTAAAAATCAATTATGCTCTATAACCAATAACTAATCCTTGTTGTCTTTGAGCTGTATGGTCATAGTCGTCTGCACATTTATGTGTCCTAATTTAAAGAAGAAGCTTTTTTTTTTGGTCTCGACACGACTCATTAACAAAATGTCGCCTGACACGTAGGCAGAAACTGAGTTATTATGACTGAAAAGAAACAACCTTCCCCCAGTGAGACGGACAAAAAAGAAAGTCTTCCTATGCCGAGGCCCTCTCAGGAAACACTAATGTGATGGTAATGTTACACCAGTACCTGAAAAACAAATTCATTTTCACAGGCATCACTCCGAGGCTCTCCCAAAGCCTTTTCATATTGTCAGATATCTAGAAAAACATCAAGACTTTCCCCTGGAAACGGTTCTCCTGCCTAAGATGTTTCTTGGAAAGTGATACTGGTTAGATTGCCTGTTTGATAACTGAACAGAGCATGCACTGTTGAATGAGAAGTCTTAATTGTTCATCCCCGTGCATTTATAGTTTTTCTGCTTTGTTTTCCGTGTTTGCTTTGGTTGTTTTTGTTTTTGTTTTTTAATGTGACTCCAGGAATCCAACAAGCTGTTAATAGCATCATTATTAAATCTTTGTAATATGCACGTTTTTCACCTACTGTCTTTAATAATCACAATAAATGTATGCCCAGCAATTTTTCCTTTTTGGTTTATGGTCCTTTCTTTCCTTTGCTGTCGATGGAAATTTTTACAACCTTTAGCTCTCAAATGCACTCGGCAAATAAAGTGCTGGTGGTGGACAGCTATCTAAGTCTCCTTCTAAAACGTGAACAGTAACTTAGAATCCCTTTGTGTGTGGAAGAAAAACGAAAACCAGGGTCGGTATTTGGCAAGAAAGCGTTGTTCAGATCTGGCCTGGAACCTGGCGACTTGGCAGAAACAATCAGGCATTGTGGAGCGTGGACGGAGAGGGACCTGTGACAGATGAGAGCGGGAGAGAGAGGGCCCCCTCTTAGAAAAACAGTACACAAAGCGCCATTCAGAACCCAGGTCCCTTCTGCCACTTGTGGAGCTGGAGAAGGGCTCCGACAAAGGCCCCCAACTCAACCAATTGGGTGTAAAATCTCCAGCCGTCCCAGCTTTACAGAACTAAGGAAGTGGGAAATACCAAAGAGACAGAGAATAAGAAGAAAGGGAGAAAAAATCAGGAGAAAGAAAATAAGGACTTTTCTTGGAATTGTTAGTCTTTTGGACAGGCCCAACAAGAAAATAAGGTGAAAGAGACCAAACCGAAGATTTTAAATGGAACACTGAGGCCCATCTCCAAGTCTTTCTCTGCAAGAAAGATGACATTATCAATGGCATTCGCACAATACCATTTTGCATGTCTACACATTATATGCCACTTTTAAACTCAACAAAGTAACGCAGGGAGACGTTTGCAGAAAAAAGTGCTTGATGCTAAGAGCAGAGCAGTGGGCTAGTTTAGCCATGATGTTTAGCATTTTATTGGAGCATTAAACCACACTGCCACTGTCATTAAAAGTTCTCCATTACGCATGGAAAACTGTAGAAGCCATGCATTTCAAGTTTCTCAAAAGTTGTACATTATGACTGGTGTTTACAACAATAAATACAAGAACACAACAAAGCCCAGCAGAAGTGTTTTGGCGGAGACGTTAATGGGACAGAAACTAAAGTATATCAGTAATGTGTGTTTCGTATAAGACTGTAGATACATGTTTTTTTATCACCCGTTTACTGTTAGTTTGTCATTTCTGCAACTTTTTCGTCACATTTTTGTCTCTCCAGAAACACTTGGGTCGTATTTCGTGAGGTGTTTGTGCACTTGTGCAGCGTTTTTTCCTATTTTCCGATGTTTTCTTAAGTTCCAGTTTCTTTGATCTGGCATACGTCAACATGAAATTCTGCATTGGCTTTCCAATAGAACATTCTCATAATGAAATTAAAAGTAGATGTAATATAAAATGAGCTGATATGAACCAGAAAAATTTCTTAAAATTCATGAACAACAAACAATATCCAAACATACTTGATTTTGTTCGTTCGCTTTGCTGAAAACGTAAGGAATTGTTTAGTGACCATCAATGAAGTTCATTGAGAATTCACAGGTGTGAATGGGTGATGTGGTTTCTTTCAATGGATAAATAAAGAAAAAGAGGGAGAACTGGACTTGATGAGAGCAGCTCCCCCAACTCCTAAATCTTATGTCTGTCTGGACTCTCATTAGATCATCGCAGAGCGCTGCAAACAGAGGGCACTGTCATAGGTCAGACATGTGGAATGTGAACACACACATGCTGCCCTGTTTTCTCCCAGAGATTTCTCATCATGGGTCTTTTGCCCAAAATAGAAAAGTTCAATAGCAGCAGCAGTTACCCCCCCAAACCAGCCAATTTCATCACTGGCTTAATAGCAAGAAAAGCAGTTTTGTTTTCTGAAACTCCAGCTCATTGGATTTCACTTACAGAGGCAGCTCTGTAGCTGTGCAACCAACAAGTAGCTGTTCTATTTCACTGCTGTAGTTTCGTATCACACGCAAAGGCAGGTATTCTCTGACCTTTTCATGACTTAGGTGAAACAATGAAAGAAGGTATACAGTGGGCGGATGCTGTGCATGACTGTTGGGTCCCAGCAGTGTCTGCATCAATCAGCCATCACAGCCAAATCCTTCCACAAATCTCAGGTAAATAGAACTTATTGTGCGAGTATGTTACACTGAGCGGCTCTGTCAGAAAATATTTACAACCACAAGGCACTCAGAGGGGAAGGGTAGAAGAAGCATTTAGGCAAGGTACAAAGTACAAGTTTAGCTCTTATTTAACAGACTGGTGTGATTCTAAACTGTAAGAATATAATCTAATAGTTGAAAGAAAGCTTTTTTAAATTTCTAACTTTATTTAAACAATGTCATTTGCCTCTGTGAGGGCAGATGACGTCAATTTTTGTCTGCAACAGACACAACATGTTGAAGGTTTATTCATATAATTGGTTTAACAACTTGGTGTAACACAAGTGGTGAAGATGTTGGTATACAGTTTACATACCAGATATGAAATAGTTTGGAGGCAATGTTATAAATGTTTTTTTTAACAGTGCCAACACAGAATTTCCACACTTTCACAAATGAACACAAAGAACACAGGGAAAACCCACACAGGCACAGGGGATAATGCTGCCCAACTAACTTACATAGAAAACATTTTATTTCTATCACGTCTGGAAATAGACCAAACAAACATATTTCTCTACATGAGAGACGGCCTTATTAACTGCTGATTGGTTATAAGGTGTAGTTTGTACCTTCAGTAATATGGTGGCGATGTTAAACTGGTTCCACACAGTGAGATCAGAACTATAAAATGTTCAGTCTGTCAGATGAGCCACTGAAAATCAGTAAAACAAAAACAAAGACAGAAAAAGAAGATTTGGTGGATTTCTGTCATTTAATTAGCATTAACATACCATATCAGGTGCAATATGTTTATATACAATATATTTTAAAATCATGTTAATGATATAAAATTTTACTTGGAAAAAATTGTTGTTGTTTTTTTCCAAGTATCAATTTACAAAACAAAAAGCAAAACAAGAAATCCTTCCTACTTTATGAGAATGTGGAAAGAAAATATTTTTATACTCCCCAGCATGAAAAAAATGCAGTTCAAGGATTTCATCTGTCATCATACAGACACCTGGAGCAAACACAGGGTTTGATGTCTCCATTAGTCCTGCTGATGTAAAAATCTTAATCAAAGCCAACGGTGGAACGGTTACCAAATTATGAATGCATCATTTGTCAAGTGGGCGTAAACACACTTCATTATGCTCTGGGCCTGTGTGTTCGGCCTCTGTACCTCGATGATGCCGGACTAAAACCGCAGACCCCCAGAAATCCAGAAGTGGCCTTAGTGACCAACACTCTCCCTTGTGCTTTTTATTTTTCCTGGCATGTGAACACACCCCTAGGTAACACAAATACAGTACACATATACATTTATCTACTTCATGGCAACGATACAGCGTAAACCAATGAAGAGACCATTGAAAACCAAAGTCAACACTCAGTGGCTCAAAGGGACTGTTTGTCTGCAGCCCCTCGCTCACAGTAGTTAGAAGCCCTGGTCAGTGTGAATATTTTCTGTTCTAAGGCATGCCTCATAATATGTCGCATTAACAAAGTCAAACAGCGGACGTAATTATACCTAAAAATTTATAGTAACAAATACTGAAGGATTATAGAAGTACAAGGTATCTGTATAAGTTGGAAGCTTCCAAAAACTATTAAGAAACAGACTGTTTAATGAAGCACAATGTGAGGAATACAAAGTAAAGTATGTTTTTAATTGCTAATCGTGCTCAAAGGTGTAATTTCTTGTGAATATATGCATGCATATGCATAATAAATATAAGGCCACATCCAAAAGTTGAATCAAAACTATGAGTCTGAGTATTATGTAACTTTTAATAAAACTGAACATTCATAAACGAGCATATTTTATAGTCGGGTGGAAACAAGGCTTACATTATGATGGCAATTACTTGAGGACCCTTGAAAACCAACACACATTTGTTTCTGTTCTGCTCGTTCGTTTAAATGTCTACACCAGCATGCGCTCGTCTATGATCTCGCTTTCTGCTGACCTCTTTACACCTTTGATTTGTATCAGCTTAAAGCACACACAGCTTGCCATATGACAAACACCTTATGTGAGGTATTATGCTACAGTATATATCTGCGTGAGCTGATGGCACTAATTGAAGCAATTACCTTTGACCTCTGGAAGGCACCAGAAACCTTTGACCCCTTTGGGAATGAACATAACTCCACTGTGATGCACAAATAAGCTTGTTGCACAAGTTTTAAGCCTTGCTGTGCTTTGACCTCCGATATAGTCACTGAGAAGCTGTAAAGAAGGGTGAATCCAATTATCTTAAGAATAAAGACAAAACCATAAAGTCCTTCTTTTTCAGGGAGAAAGACATTAACTGTACTTGAACTCATCCTTAAGAACTGAGTCAATATTAAAGTGTTTCACTCTGCACAGGTGCAACTGGGTGCGGTTAAAATATCTCAGAAGAATGCAAATATATTTACTAAATCAAATACATCAAGGAGATTAACAATCAAATTGGGTTCATTTTCCAGAGGATTAAGTTTCAAAAGTATATTTCAGGGTGACAGCGGCAGTACAAAGTTATCACAGAAGCTTGTGGCAATACAACAGCTGCCCTCACACATGAGTGATCACATTAGCCCAGAGGCAAGCAGCAGAAAAAAGCTTTAATAAGTAATTTTAGGACTCGAGGGTCTCGCTAAGTTTGAGAACAATCATCAGACACGCTCAGACATGTTCAGTGTTCTTCAGTCCTAATTTACTGCATTGGCTTACCCTGTTCAAAGTTATAATTCATAAATTGTTGACTTAAGAGGATATAATGGTCCAGAAGAATTCAGGTCTCAGAAACGCATCACTGATATGACGTGCCGAAAAAACATCCTGAAAAATGCTCTTCGTTAGGAAAAAAAGCACAGCAATCCTAAAAAACAGTAAATGTTTATAGCATCTTTGAACACAAGGGTGAAAAGACATAATCAGTGCTAATACCCAGATACAGTGCTCTGAAAAAGGACCGGACGATCTCAATTAGTGACAAATTCCGTTTGAGCAGATTTTCCGCAATAGTATTTTTTTAAATGCGTCCAATGCTTTAAATGCTTAGATCGTGCCATTGTAATGGAAAACCAAAATCCTTTAAAACTTTGATGCAAACAAAAGAATTAGAATCAAACAAGCAGCTCTAGTGTGTCACATCATCTGCAGGAGCGTCCAAACAGGTGGCTTTTAGAGCACCCGGGAGGCGCGAAAGCCTGCTAATCCTAGATTAGGACTGACAAGTCGTTTCACTGCATGTCCCCATTGTAATCCCAGTTGCTGCTCTATCCGCTGACAATAAGCGTTGTTCCCTATCTGAGAAAGAGCTTTGACGATTTGTTAGCATGAAATGAATGCATTATTCAGGCGCATGCTACTTTCAGTCAGTCAATAAAAACATAGTTTTATTCAATTATTAACCATTTTAAATGCATAATGTGTACAGATGGCCCTACCAAGTCATCTTTGCTAAGAACATGGGGCTTTTCTTCACTTCATTTTGATAGTGGCTAACATGTACGCAACATGCAAGGAGTAAAGATGGTGGGAATGTGATTGCATTTTTAATGTATCAGATGCTTATAGATGCATGTAGCCGAAACTGCAAATCCAAGAATATAAAATCTTTACATTTTCCTAAAGTGGAGTTAATATTATGAAATTATCTTTCCGATTAAAGCATACATTGTGTGTCTTCCTCATGCTTTACAGCAACATTGTTGCAGATGTCTGTTCTATGTGCATTTGTGTTCCCTCACATTAACCCTGAAGGTACCAGCAGGGAAGGTTTCAGTGCTGCTTTTTGAATATTTTAAATGTTTCATTCCTTTTTTTTTCTTTGTCCAATTGTGTCATTTTTACACTGAATTTACAATGTGGCTCGTTTTACAATAAAAAGCAGCAATAACAAAAAAACATTTCCTCAGTTATTTACATTAACACTTTTTAAATTAAAATGGAAATTTTAAAAAAGGAAATTTTTCAAATGTACTTTTTTAATTACTAAATTCATTTTCAAACTTGCTTGCCATCTGTTTTTTCATAAGAAAGGCTACTTTGTCTACATATGCAAAACCTCATGGTTAAATTGAACATTAAAAACTTAACAGTAACTGTAGAGGTCAAGAAGGCAAATTATTGGTGATACATATATATAAATATATATATATTTCAATGTGTGTATTGTGTGTGTGAAATTATTTAAATGACAGTTATGCATGAAGTGATAGTTAATATTTGATACCTTGGATGAGTCAATAAACACTTGTATACTGTAGCAGAGAGAAATGAAATACTGAAGAGACAGCCCTGTAGCTGGTTTAGAAGAAAACAGGCAATAAAAACAGAATAGGTCACAGTGCATTTTTTTGTCTGGAATATGAAGAATGTAAAAACACATATAAAACTATACACAGCCACAGCCTTGGGTGTCGAGAAGTGTGCGTGCGTGCTCCAAGATCAGAGCCTCTTTAAACCACACAAAGTATCCATTGTCCTACCTTGCAGAGAATATACATTGTTCATGGTGCACAAGGCCTAACTTCAAACTAGGTTGTTAATCTAGCCAATCACAGCAGTCGATGTTCACAATGACTTAAGTCCTTGAAACAGGGCAAATATTTAATACTAAGGTGGAGTTGATCGTTCCAGAAAGACTGATGTCAGCTGTGGACAGTCTATCGATTGTGCATAATATAATGAAATCCATCTTACATTTGTTTATCTGACTAGTGGATGATATGAACATTCTGGCACACAAGCAACACGAGGCATGTTTTCAGTTAGTTTGCAATGGACAGGAAAAGGCAAGTATAGCAGTAAGACACAAAGAAGAAGAAGGAGCTATAGCACGTCTTCCACTGGAAAGCAAAATAACCACGGGCAATGAATCAAAATAATTTACAAAAAGAACTTGGATTGGGTGGAGCGCTTTATGCGAGTGTGTAAATATCCCTCTCTGCTTGCTCTCAGTTCGTGGTTGGACTTGAATGTGACGGTTACTCGTCCAGCTGCTTGATTTTTATCGCATTAAGTAACATATCTGGACAAAGGTCTCACGGGACCCACACAAGAATTTCACAGTTGCTGGAAGGGAGCAATGTTTTTAATACAGCAGAGTTTCTTTTCTGCCTGGTGCCACTGGATGATTCTCGTCCTCTGTACGCTCGCTCTCTCTCTCTCTGTACAGCTGTTTTACTCTCCATCACAGCACTGGGCATGCAGGCTGTAAATCACAATTAGGGGGTTCATTAGATATGGCTGATTTATTAAGACCCAGGGCTTGTCTCTGAGCCTTTCAGCCATATATTAGCTAACTAAAGATCTCATACATAGTTATGAGACATGCTGTTTACTGTATGGCATATAGGGTCATATGCCAATAGACATTAATTATTGAGTAAGACTCCATAGGTTAAATTAATAGCATCCAGGCGATAAATCATTTGGATTTGTGTATTTTTCTTCAGTGACGCCTGTGTGGCACGCTTTTTTTCTGCATATCTGAGCGTGTATCTTTTTTATATAACAACAAACTGGCAGCAGCATCAAAATCTGTCTCTATTATCAGCAAGCAAACCGGCATTTGAAAAGGAGCCAAGTATTTTGGAGCCTTATCCAAAGGCTTTGACAAACATGCTCTAGAGCTGCTCGCCCTCTTAAACACAAGCACATAAATTTGGCCTGCATTCATTTCCCAGTTACTTCAGTCTTAAGTGTCTCTGGTATACATAATACAGCATTGTTACCCCCGTAAATTATCGCATTGTGTGTCAGCTTTTGTCAATTGCCTGAAAACACAAACCTCGATAAGGTGGTGTACATACTCTGAGTTATTTCAATTTAAATGTTCCGGCCTGCTATGCTTCGTCTGCCTGTACTGAATGCCTAAACTTAGTAAAGTACATCAGAAAAGCATTGCAAAAACATCCTGAAACTGCTAATCAAGCAACTTTTGATTTCGAAAACAGCCTTTCACAAACTTGGGCTGCTATCCAAAAATTGCTTGTGTTATTTCTTGTTCCTCCTTACATACCAGCATGCCTGCTCATCCCGTGTCACCTTATAGGCCAAGCTAGTCCTATGATTAGTTACAGCTTGAACAGGTGAGCTTCAACTTGTCCAGACCTACTTATAGTGAAATCCTATTGTTAAGAATAGAAGAGGGTTTACAGACACAGAATAGATGGGAAGAAGCAATAAACAAAGTCTTGATTCCCTCAAAACCCTCACAGTACTTAAAAAGACGCTTATATCATAAGATCAGTCGGACATAGCCTAACTGCATATAGTCGCCTGCAGGATAAAATGAAGCTAAACATCAGCTACGATTCTGTGTCAGGTGAATGTGTGTGATGGAGTCACTCATGAAGGCTTTAATTTTATGTAGCATTTGTAACATTTTGGTTGTGTCAGTTTCTAACTTTTTTCATGATTAAAATGCTAATTATTATTGTTGTTTTCAAAATATTAAAAAAAAACTGTAACATCAGCCAGTCATAATTTCTCACCATCAAGTTTACAACGTTAGATGGAACCTGTGTATACTGAGCCCCTTTGGTTTTAAAAAAATTGTTTTTCAACACCAACGTTAAGCTCCTAAGACTCATAAATGCATGGAGCATTTAAAGGTTACTAATCTGAGCACAGGCATGTACTTGGAAACTCAGCACATACTTTCTTCTCGCTGACTCTTGCTACATAACTAATCGAGGGTGACAGAGAACAAAGGAGAAGATTAGAGGATTTAACGTGCGACACACAGCCACAGGTCAGCAGGAGGTTTAGTCTCTAACTGTGATTATGGGCAAGCAGGTGTCATCAGAAGAAGTAGCCAAAGACAGCGCATCTATGCCCTGCTGAACTGCTTGTTTCAGTCCCAGTGGGTCAGGCCTGCGACACAAGAATGTTGTGTAGCTGGGTAAAACTCAGAGACATTACTTAAACCACTGACACTGCTTGAATCTGACAGCTCCAGTCGGTGTAAGCCTTTGTTTGGTACTAAATAAACATTCAAATTTACTCCAAGGACTCTTTTATTACAGTGAAAGGCGCTGTCTTACTACTGCATGCCTAATATAATATGAATAACAAGCTTGTTATTTGTAAAACCGAAGTGATTCCTTGAACTTAAATTCTCATTTCAAAGTCCTTTCTGAAAACTTTCTGTGTATAAAGTCAGATGAATGGATTATGAAACGTGGCTCAGTTTTCAGCTTGTTGTCTCACGAGCTTTGAGAACATTTGTATCATTAGCTATAGTTGTCCAGCTACTTTATCAGCGTGGCCTCTAATTGCTCGACGGCACGGTTGATGTTGACGCTAACCAGGAGCGATGTCATCCATCCTCTCCTGCTACAATGGGGGTCATTGGATTAAGTTCGAGCAGGCTTTGTTAAAAGCTGGCGCAAATCTAATCAAGGGAGAGACCTCAATTATGCTAGCATGTACTTAAATGATCAGATCACTAAATTTGGAGGAGGGGGTTGGCCACTGCAGGAATGCAATCAGCGGCCATTAGGGCAAGTTAATTTTTGCTGATGGCAGCTTTCAAATGAGATGCAGGATTTTACTTTAATGAGAATACTGTAATTATGAGGCTGCTATGCTGTTGTGTGATGCTGCAGTGAACTGTATTCAGGGTTGCTTAAATTTTGATCGTAAATATAAAGCTGAGACAAGTCTCTTAACAGCAAGTGCTTGCACTGCAGGAGAGCCATTGTTGCAGATGTGCTGTTTGCTTTTTGACCTTCCTTCTTTCCACTTACACAGTCAACACAACATTCAAACACAAGGTATTTAAAACCCACTGTTTTTAATGAAGTGTTGAAGGAAACCAAACAGCTGAAAAAAAACACCTCATTCCAGCTACGGCATGTTCAAGAATGCAAAGAGGTATAGAAGCATATTGTCTGGAGAGAATAATACGCTGGATCACTGTGATCTAAGGACCCGGTGACATCTCCTGTAGCACAAACCACAACAGAGAGGCTGACCCTGGCCTCAGACCTCCATGACCCATGGCAGGTAAAACAGAAACCAATCATTCTTAATGTCAGTGAGTTTGCTGGCACTCCTTAACAGGAGGCCCGAGGTCTGAGTGTAGCAGCAGTTACCAAAAAAAAAAAAGATAAAATGGGCAAACACGCATTGGAAACACTTACAGTCCAGACACATATGCAAATAACCATGAGCAGGTTCCTTTCCAGTATTTTTTTTTTTTTTTTTTTGAGTGGAAATTTGCACATAAAAATCACACAAAACCTTTGACACCTTTTTTAATCTATGAAGAAATTCTTAAGTAGCAGCTGAAACACAAAGTGAATAATGGGAATAATGAAAGTGTTGCTTCATTTCACACCAGTTCAAGACAAGATCTGGATATCTGCAAATACTGAAATGTTTCTGTATATTGATGCAAAATGATTTTGTAACTTTTGCAGCAACAAATATTTATGAATATTTTTTGCTGCAACTGCGGAAACAAACTCCCAAAATGATAAAGAGTTACTGATTACTAATGGAGCCAATAGCAGAGGAAATGCAAGAAATATTCCCGTGTGCTAAACCTTTTTTCACAGACACTCGCCACTCATCAGTAGTCTGCAGTTCAACTTTGCCAACTGTGTCTCTGATCCAGGGATTAAAGTCAACAGCCTTCCATGTGAAGCAGGATGTGGATGTAAGAACCAGCTCGATAAATCAAAGGTTAAAATATAGATCCAAACTGAGGTCCCTCTCCTACACCTCCCTACTTTCTCCCTCTGCCTGATCATCCAGCTTGCGCATTACCTCATCAGAGGAGGATCTGCCTAAAGCCACAGCGGTCACACAACAGACAAAAGCGCTCATCTCCAGGAAGCCGCTGCCGCTGCCTGTGGTTTTGGAGAGAGGAGAAGAGAAGGGAAAAAGTGACTAAGCCCCACGGCTCCTTTCTTCTCTCTGCAGACTTAGGGATAAACGGAGGGATAAAGCACAGGGGGAGATAATATTTAGAGCAGGCCCCATTTCAAGGGCAATAGAAGAGAGAAAGTGGGGTATGAGCTTGGGTGGTTTGGGAAGTAGCCACAAGGGTCGGTCTATAATGTTACTGGCAGAGGGCCTTGCACCATGGACTTATGTGTAAGTGGGGAGGAACTGCTGCTGGCTTGGCCCTGCCTTAAAGCCAGGGCTGCTGCAGCTCCACGAGCCTCTTCAAAGAAAACCAGATGGGTCTCTGATGGGATGTTGATGAGGCATGAGTGTGCAAAACACCAACGCACATACAAGCACAAACACATATAGGAAACAACAACATACATAACACTCACGCATATGTACTCTAGCAGTTCACTTCTCTTTTCCCATCCCTGAAAATGTCCTTTTAAGGTATCCTGTCCACCACAGAAAAGTCATATGTGTGGATGAATCAGAACAGTAAACTAATTGTACAACTTGAAGAGGACACAACAGAGTTCTGCTAACATAAGATTAACATGAGGTTAACTGCGTAATGTTAACTAAGCAACACTAAATGTTGTTAGATGCTGCCCATTAGCAGTAATGCAGCTGAGTTCTCACACAAAGCTAAAGTCAAATGTTGTGGAGCAGATAAGGACATTTTCCTGGGGGAGGCCAAACAGGTAACCTCAGTGGGTTCATTAGCTTATTAGCTCATTTGTTTACTACGAATCATCCCAACAGCTGCTTGCTGTCTGGTAACTTGTCTAACTCTTTGCAAATGACTTCTATTACAGCAGCTATGTGTAACAGAGCTCTGAACACAGGGCTATCATTCTGCATAAAGTGGTCTTCCTTACTGCTCATTACGGCTCTGATTGAGATTTTCAGAAGACCACACTAATATCGCCTACAGCTTGAAATCCCGTGCCGTGGACATGGTGTGTCAGTTTATGGGTATATAAGCTCTGATCCTAATTCCCTTATGGAGCATTAAAACATTTTGGATTCACCGAAAAAGGAAGAAGAAAAATGTAGTTTTCCACACACTAAATGTGAACACGCAATAATCGACATTATCCTGTTTCACATTTGGAGCACTGCCCAGTGACGCCACAGACACATAACTGCTCTTCTGATCATTCGCTGGATATTTATAGCAAGTTAAGGCTTCAATTTTTGTAACTCAAGCACACAACATCCTCTTCCTTCCAAAGTCCTGTGAAACAAAGATGCCATAAATCATCGCTGTCACGACAGGATTGGTACCCAATAAAGACTGTGATTTTGTTACGAGGGTCCACTTGTCATCTTACCGTTATGTTATTGGATTTGAAAAGCAATTGCATGTTAAAAGACAGAATAATTTGATTTTGAGTTTGCAAATCAGCTGATGAAATTAAGGATGTTTGATAGAATTATAAGCGAGCCTAAGTCACCTGGGTGTTTTCCCCCAATCTTTATACAGTTCCTTACTTCAGCGCTTTTATCTATGACAAAACAAAATCTGTGAAAGGATTCCACAGAGCCACAATATTGCTCCCTAAATTGCTCTAGTTGATCATTCTTTTTAGTTTAACCAAAGTGGTGCTTTCTTTGATTTTTACTCATACTTCAGAGGGATGAAGGGGTAAGTACACTCAGTAATCAATCCATCCATCTTCTTAACCACTTTCTTCTCTCTTTATCTTTCTTTCCATCCGTAACCTGGCTTATTTATCTTGTGACCTCTTGCACTGGTCCCATACCCAGGTAGCAAACTGCAGTTCTAGTTTGTGATAAAAGATGATCTGACCTACCAGTGACACAAGGGGCACTAGACAGGGCCTTAATAGGTATTCTTAAACAGGAGGATTAGCCAGATGGTCAGATCACTCTTTTCTTCAACCTCTGCCATCTGTACATTTCATATGTCTCTGCTGAAACCACTGAGATCAGCCCCAGCGACTTCACCCGATTAATTTAGGCTAGTGTTACCTGCAGCACTATTTGACTCCAGATATAATCTTTATTGCTCACAGAGAGAAAGTCCATTAAAAGGCACACTGTAGGTCCCAGCAGTGAGAGGTTCCTGGAGTGATGCCTGTGGGAGCCTTTAAAAGACCCCTTTCTTCACCCAAGTGAAAGCGGCAATTGAGGGCACACAGGACAGAACACTACCAGGAGTGGAGGTCTACATTTGCTGCGAAACAAAATCAAAAGCAGTCTGTCTGTAGCAACGGAGGAGTGAGAGGTGGCTGACAAGCAAATAGCTGGATACAGTTTTGTTAACATGGGCTAGCATTCACACACACACACACACACACACACACACGCAACTCAGGTAACACAACCACTGGTGCAAAACCTGGCATGTTCAAACACCAGCGAGAGCCGCTCTGTGCTGCTCTGCCAAAACAATAGTGTTTTCTCTGCAACAGCTTATCATCTGCCTTGTTACTGAAGCTGTTATCCGAGGTGCCAAGCAGTGGCACAAAATCACAAAGAAGCTGGCGTGATACAGTGAAAGAAAGTACTTGTCATGTCAGTGGATGAGGAAAACTTACAGAAATAAGAGGCTTCAGCTCCAACACCCTCTTCACACTTAAGGATGCACTTTAAAATTCATGAACATCACCTAGAATAGAGCAAAACAGACAAAAACAAGGAATATTTTGTCAGATAACATCTATGATGAGATGAAAACTGACATTTTATGTGACCCTCCAGGGCGACAGCCTTGCCATGCAAATCAGGAAATATTTTTCAGTGCTACATTTTTTGCATCACGCCAGCAATGGTTTGACAAACTATGAAAATTTGAATTGGGATCTGTTCTTGGAGCACAGTGAACACTCTCACCCCACCTGGGAGCTCTCTGTAGCGGATGTTCATGACAGAACAGAGCTCCTGTATCAAGTCCGCGGCAGACCCAACAGAGGATCAGTGTATTTCTTTCGCAGCACTTTCCCCTGCACAAACAGCGGCGCACACTGAGCCATGCAAAGCCCAACAAATGACAAACAACGTGATTCTTGTACGCGACTTTGAAGTTTAAAAAAAAGAAGAAGAAATTGGCTGAAATCTGTCTTAATGTGGTTAGCGATGTCTGATATTTTCTTTTAAAAGCTGATTCCAGCGAGAGCACGGAAAAGAAATCTCTCATCAGGTGGACAGCTCACCATTCCTAAAATAACCCACTCTCACTCCCGAAGCTAACCGGGGGTCAGCCTCATTATAGCCTCACTCACACACACACACACAAGTGCAAACCACAAGCAGTCATTTGCTAAACCGGATAATAACAAATAATGACAACACTTTGAAGGTACCATGATCAGGATGGAGTGAGTCATCACTCTGAGGGAGCCCCAGGATGAGAGAGAGATAGTCATAATTAAGAAAGGAAGGTCATTAATTTATGAAAGAAAGAACTGACCAGGATAAGGAGGCTCTTAAAGAGAGAGTCTGTGCAGACAACGACAGACAAAGCAATTAAACACACCAAAGCAGCATTTTTCTGATGCCGCTCATCATCAAGTCACCCAAACACAGCATCTAAGTGCTACAAAGGGGGCCATACAAACACCCCTTTGATTCTACCATTTGAGCCTAATTGAGAACAACGAAGAAAAAAGCAAACACTGGGCTTATATGATCTTTTATTCATGTCTTTAATCAGCCAAATCATTCTCTCGTAGAAGCATTTTTCTCTCAGGGCACAATTAAATCGGAATCTTATTCTGAACGGAGAAAATCAAAGAAGTTCTGATAATAAAACTGATAACAAATAATGGGTAAAAACACATTTTGGTGAAACATCCCTGCAAACATTTCTGTAAGATGCAACTCTCTTTGTGTGTCTCTCTGTCTTTGCCTTGAGCAGCCACTGACTCAAAAAGCCACTTTCTCAATCAAGTGACTGCGAGTTGGATTCCCCTGAGCAGCGTTCACACTCCGCAGCTCTCGCTGACCCGTCTGAACACGTTCCAGATGTCTGCAGAACCAGTTATTCTGTTTCCTCTCTTTCTTTTTAACCCCCCCCCCCCCCTCTCTCTCTCCCTCTTTTCCCCCGTCATTCCTCCGTCCACACACCCTGCCACTCATCTGCAGATGGCAGATCTGACACCTGGAGGATGCTGGGTAATCGGAGAGACAGCTGGCTGTCCAGTAGAGGAGCACTGCCGCAAAAAATGCACAGACTCAGCAAAAATCCTGTGTGTAAGGACCCACTGGCTTATGTTGGTGTGCGTGTTTTCTGCAGGATTTCTGCACATGTCCACATGTGCATATGCAATGTGTAAACAGTGCTTATACCCAACGGATCTGCTATAAATGTGTGTACTGTAGAGCCTGAAATATAAAAGAACAAAAAGAGAGCTAGTCATCTGAAGTAAATTAATGCAGGAATTATTTACCCAGTTCTTCGCTGGAAGCAGTGAGCACTCAAATGGACGTTCATAGACCAGGTGACACACACTGGCTGTTTTTATTTTTTCCTTTAATACGTTGTGCTTGCACACTCATGCTCAGTTGCTGCTCTTCACCACTTTGTCAGATCCTCATCTCAGGGAGGACCTGACATAGGAGATCCAGGCTATAGAGCCATTCCAGGCTTCTCCTGACAACTGCAGGAAGTAACAGCTACCTTTTTGGCCCACTGTCCAACAGCTGTAAAATGGCACATGTCACCCTACAGTTGAGCCAGCTGCAGGGGGGAAAGTGTCTGATATTTGCAATAGATACTGAAAGCAGCAAAACAAAAGGTCTGAGACAAAAGACAAAAACCAAAGCTGTGACATCATTGCATTAGGGAACTTTTTTTTAAGAAAAAGAGGTGAGCAATACCGTGCACGAAGATACCCTGTGTTATGTTCACAGCGAGGCCAGCACCTGCACAATGAATGCACGCATTCACGCAATAAAATATGCGCAGTCCCAAATGTTGTCTTGTTGCAGCTGTCAATGCCACTTGTGCAATCGTGGACACACTGGAGAAAGAACAATGGAACTCTATTAGGCGGAAGCGCTCTCAATGAGCGTGGCGCTGCATGAGGCTCTGTGCTGCCACTTCCATGTCTGCACCGTAGGAAACAGTGCATGGTTCCAGCTAATCATATGGGCAATTAAACCAAAATGAGGTTCACTTGACCCATAAATGATGCACTTATAGCGCACACTGCCTCTCTGAGGGCCACTGGCCATGTCATCCAGGCCTTGTAATGTTTCAGAGATTTTTTTTTTTTTAGTATTTTCACTCTGGGCCCGTAAGAAGGGAAACCTGCTGTGTGCAACTATTAGCACTGAACTCTTAAATCTGTGCACTATGAAACTGTGACAGACATATAGACAGTGCTTCTGAGGTTGTATGATTCATTCATCACAGTTTACAAATATTAGTTTGACAAAAAAAACTTTTGCACAAATTATTTGTTCTATGAATTTCAATTTTTAAGAATACTGCTGCTTTCTTTACTCTGTCCTTGAAGCGTGACATCCTAAATGAAACAACGTAGCTTGTACAACAAGCCCTAAAGCAAAACAATGTGCTGCTATTCCTGCCTTTCGCTAAACTATACACACCTAGATATTCAAGCAATAAAGGGAATATGGATGGATGGATGGATGGATGGATGGATGGATGGATGGATGGATGGATGGATGGATGGATGGATGGATGGATGGATGGATGGATGGATGGATGGATGGATGGATGGATGGATGGATAGATAGATAGATAGATAGATAGATAGATAGATAGATAGATAGATAGATAGATAGATAGATAGATAGATAGATAGATAGATAGATAGATAGATAGATAGATAGATAGATAGATAGTTTTAGACTGCTAAAACATTTAGTTAAGTCGAGGAATGGATAATGTTTCCTTATTATGTCAGCAGGAGAAGAAAGGATTGAAGTCTTGCACGTGGGTGGCCAAACTGCTACAGAATTTTTTTTACATTTTTTTTTAAAGGTGCAACAAGGGAAGGGGATGTTTGCATGAGTGAAAAGCCTTTGTGTTCCCTTCACGGAATACCTGGGCGAACATTACAGAAGCTTAAGTGACAACACGCATTTCTCTCCCAAGTCGCTGTTAACATGAAATATTGCTAAAGTTAAAGGTGGGAGGGAGACAGAGGACGGTAGGGGCAAGCGCCAGCACATATGTCTAAACCTCACCCCTCTGCTCACCACCCTTAGGAGATTACATTATGGTGCTCACCATTGTCCCGCTTCTTCAAGACAAAGCCTGTTCCACTGTGCAAACAGCGCGCCTTGGAAAGATTGTAAAAACAAGAGGTGAATGTCAAAGGCAAAAGTGAATAGGATCTCTCCCTTCTTTTGTCGAGCTGGTGAGGTATGCACAAACACATCGCTGCGTGACAGAGAAGAAAGGAGGGCCTTGTGAAGGAAGGAGCTGGAAGAAGTTGGAGCGTCTTCGCATGAAAAGGCCAAAACCGTGAGAAGTTGCCTGCTTGACTCCTGGGCCTATTGAAAACTCCCATACGCAAGCATTTGGATGAAAGACCCCCAGAATACACAAGACATTACTCTGAAGACAAAACACAAAGAATGGAATGGTGACCTCTGGGTGCCAAGAACACAGAGACTGCAAAATGCTTCTGTGTCCAAGAGAAGAGAAAAAAAACTAGCACACAATAACATAGTCATCAAGAAACATGTTAATTTACCCCAAAATGATATCAGATGCATGAAGACACGCCAGTCTTTGCAAAGCTTCCAGTGTCCCGGCCTAAAGTCAACCTTGTCACGACCCAAACAAGGCTTTAACTGTCAGGGGCAATTAATGAGGGCGACCTCAGCTCCCTCTAATTTACAAGGCCAGCGCCAGTCTGTAATTAATTGCTGCGTGCATAAATGTAAATGAGTCCACTGGGGAAGTAGAAGGAGGGGGGGGGGAAAGGGCTGTCAGGCCAATATTCCAGTGGGGAGCAATCTGCTAGAGAGGGAAATGATTTAGAGGACAGCACACAAATCTGCTGCTCCGTAAAACACGAAGAAGCTGAATGTGAGGGGAGACTTGTTGAGATGGAGGAGGTGGTCGTCAGGATTGGTAGAAAAAACAACGGGAATAACTGCGGTGGCAATAAATATCAACCGCTTTATTCCAGTTGTCTTTTCTCCATACGTCCGCTTCAAAGATACGGTTTATCTCATCACCAGAACAAAAAGAAAAACACCATCTCACACTGCTCCTGAGTGCTACTTTGTGGTAAAATGTTTCTTTCTCTTTTCTTTTTTCATGCACACATTTTATTTTATAGAATTCTAAACCATGATGTCAACATTTATTACTTTATTTCTCCACAGTTCTGTAAATTTTTTTGACCTTTCAGTTTACCTCTCTTAGACTTAAAATTTCCTTTTCAGCCTAAAAAAAATAATCACGGGTTAACACACGTGCACACGTTTGCATTTGGGTTGCACCATCCCAGGAACATCTTGTGGGCGTCACAACGAACTTTAGAGGTGGAACTTTAGCAACTTGATGCGACCTCTGACAAATCATTATCCCAACATGTAACCGTTATGTTCCATAAGATTTTGCTGAATATTTCATTCTCTCCGCGGCATGACTCACTCCATCGTCACCGTCCCTAAGTTAGATCTTATTCTCTGGCACAAAGGGTGGTGAAGCATGTCCACAAAGCACATGAAAAATCAAAGAGGAGGCAGGCAGAGGAAACATGTATGAAAATTACAATAGCCGCTGTCATGCATAAATCTCCTGCACAAAGGGCCGCCTCTTAACTTCTTTTGTTTGGGCCATAAACAAACAGGTACAGGAACCATTGTCTGGTCAAAGTTGCACAAATGTGAGGAAAAACAAACATTAGATGCACAATGTAGTGCAGAGACAGCTAAAGACACAGGCATGCGCACACACACACACAGAGACGTGGCGGGCGGCGCAGCAGCTACAGTAACATCTTTACAACATAAGCTCCTTTTCACTACAGCGCTCAACAAAGGCAAATGAGATTTTTCCTACAGCGGGCCTCCAGCAATAACAAGTGACATCACAGGCCCGTCTATGTATGTTTCCCATATTTAACGGGGAGAAACAGCGTTAGCTCCTCCAGAATGATACTGAACAGCTTGCTGAGGCAGCATGTTTCCCTCTTGCAGTGGCAGGCACCATCAACTTGAAGGACTGAGGCAAAAGGCCATTTCATTTTGTCACACAGAGCCAGTGCGACTGCCCTGAGCGCTTCTTTGCCATGTTTAATCATTTCATTTAAGTTCCTCTCAAAATGTGCCGTTCATGTTAGATACCATCAACAGGTGGGGCTCCTGAAGACCCTGATGGCTCACAGTAGAGTAAACACACACAGTGCTGCTAACACCAGTCACCATATCGTGTGTATTCTTGTGTGTGAAACCGTCCAGCGTAAATGTCAGCAGGTGATACTGCTGTCCACCCAGCCATCTAAAATGCGTTGGCCCGAGTGGAGGAAACCTGATGTCTGAGCTCGGTCAGCTCGATACCCGAGCCAGCGCCACTCCTCTGCATCTCGTCATCGCTGAACACCACACACCCCATTTCTGCTAATCCAACAGTATGTACAGAACATAGCATGCCATATACAAACAGGCATGAGCCAGCAGAGCTTGTCAAGAGCATGTCGTTAATAAATACACACATTAAAAAAGGGGGATGATCCTTATGTGTGTATGTTATGAAGACAGGGCTCTGCCTTTTCTATTCTGAGCCTCACAGCTGATATCTTGTTTTCTCTCTTTTTTTTCTGTACTGCTGCCTATATCTCTCCACTTTGAGCCCAAGTGGTCACCACCATCCTATGATGACAACGGCTCGATTAAAGACTTCTTTATGGCTCAGAAACCATGGCAACGCCCTGTGTAGACAAGCTGGCTGATGACCAATTGGATTCGGTCCTGGGCTCAGCGGGTGGGACCATGTCATCCTGGCCCTCACTACTTTACCACAGGATCATTTCAGAGGCCTCGCACCCCGAACCCTGCTTCCACGCCCCATTACTCCAAACCACTACTAGTGGTAAAAGTGGAGGTTACCCAGCCTGCATTTAGAACAGCGTGACGCTTCTGCAGATGGGAGGAGCAGGAAAGGACCAAATCATAAAAGCAATGTAAACATGAACCCAGAATCCAGCCTCCCTGGGTTTGTTTGCAGCTGTTTCTTTCTTCTTCTTCTTCTTTTTTTTTGTTCTTTAACTTTAAAGAGGTTATTAATCTCTCTCAGGTTGTGCGGCCAGGAGAGGGAAAATAGAGTGACACTGGCTATGCGGCAAAAAACTACAGATTCCTGAAAAGGCACGTCCCGATTGGCTTCCAAGGAAACTGTGATATATGCTGTTAAGAGTGAAACTATAACTGACAGTAATTTTCAAAAAGGAATTCTGTTCTTAATCAGCGTGAACAGCACCGAGGGCAAATTACGAGCAGAGTGGAACAGATCAGACCCGGAGTCACCAAAAATGTAGATTCAGATTTCACATTTAATAACTCATGACCACGTATGCACGGAAATGACATCTCAGTGGAATCTACTGTGTTGTGCCGTAAATTATCTTATTTTAACAAAATAAGAAACAAAAAACTAATGTGCAACATAAACTATAACTATGGTCAGAATACAAGAGCAAAATGACCTCAAATATAAGTGAACATTTAAAGGGGCACTGTGCGATCTTTACATCAGTTGTCGTGAAAGTCAAAAAGGGTTTAATAAGGATACACTTCTGTGGGAAACATAGTTTCCCTTATTTTTCAAACTTGACCCAAATCATCAACTTAAGCTCAACACATCTGAGTTTCTGTTGCTTCAGTTTGGACAGTTTTTACACTTTCTCCATTATGGAAATAACCCAGTTATTTTAAAAAGAACTTGTGCAAGTTTTTCTTGCTTGTTTGTTTTTCTTGTCCATTCCTTTATCCAATCAGATCATGATACGTGTTTACAAAACAGGCTACAAACCATAGATGATAAAAAGATGGATAAAGCTTTGGGTCATATGGATAAAACTTTAATTCTGGTCATTCTAAGTGTCAGAAACGAGGATTATCCAGTTCACTGAACGTTAGCCAATGAGCATGGATTTCAACTGTCCCACCCCCCTGCTTGTCACAACTGGTTTCAAAACACCAAAAGACAAAAAAAATATTCATCTCAAACTTTTGTGTCACAGTGGCTACATCCATATTTTACACTGTCTATCCTACAGACCTTTTTTCTATCCATGTCTCTATTTCTTCAAAATAGACCTAATTACTATGTAAATTTGTTTCCAGTTTATTTGTTTTATTATTATAGTTTGTAATTAGTTTTTTACACTAAAGTAAATTCAATTTCAAAGTATTGAACTAAAGTAAATTCTTTGCTTGAGCCAAATAAAGCAGTGAAGTTGTGACAGCACTCCCTGTATGTTTTGATAAACGCGTTGTATGCCCAAGGATGCATATGTGCGTCTGAGTATGAATGTGTGTGGGGCACTGTCCTATAGCCAAAGTACACATGCACAGTAGCGTGTGGTTCTATTTTGTCAGTATGAGCATCATTTGCCACTTTCAGCTGTTCATCAAAATGCTCTCAGAAAGGTTCATGGACAGCACAAGAGGACTTTCCTCTTGCCACAAACACTTCAACACATTTCTTTTTTTCCCCCATCCTTGGACAGACAGACTTGCAAAGCAAGTTCAATATGAAACTTGCCGTGTTGTACTAAAGTGGCCCTGGAAGCAATCTGTATTAAAAATCAGCAGATTTTTAAAAAAGAAAGAAAGAAAGAAAGAAAGAAAGAAAGAAAGAAAGAAAGAAAGAAAGAAAGAAAGAAAGAAAGAAAGAAAGAAAGAAAGAAAGAAAGAAAGAAAGAAAGAAAGAAAGAAAGAAAGAAAGAAAGAAAGAAAGAAAGAAAGCAAATAAATACAGAGCACCTGGGAACGATTTGTGCAACATCAACAGCAGAGTTTCATCAAAGGGTAGTGCAAATAAATTCTTTTGTTTGTTTTAACCTGTTGGGTGTGCCAGAGGGGTGGGGCCTATGTTGCATGACAATCCACAAACAGCAAGCTTTGCTGTTAATTACACAAAAGTGTAAGTGTAAACAGATATTCAAACACTTTCATTGGCTTGATAAAACTTTCCAGCAATTGTTATTAGATATAATTAGTAATTAGATATGGAACCCCACCCTTCTGATTTTGAAGCAGCATAAACTACACAGGAGATGTTTACCAATGACACTCGCCTTTATTCAGTCCTACAACAGTACAATCCACCCAAGACTCATTGCTTTTTTTAAGATGTGAGCCAGTACTAATCATTAACGTTGAAATCTTTCTTGATCAGCTTTACTATTAAATTATAAAAATGAACCACAGATAAATTAACATCTGAGGGTTTGTATCTCCCACACAGGGCATTTAATCCTTGCAAACACAAAAAATAACAGGACAAACATAAGAGTATCAGTTGTGCACTGCACAACTTCAATCTGCAGAACTTTTATATCACCATCACAACAAGTATAACAAACACCAACACAATTACCATGGCCCTAGTGTAGACAATAGCAAAGACTCCCACCAATCATACGACTCATGTCATGACAAAGTAGAGTGCCACAGGGTTTTTTTTGTATGACAGTGTTTTTGGTTTACAGAAAGAAGAAAGTAAGTTCTTTTTCTTTACATTTTTAACACAAAAGTTCCAATCTCTGGGTCATGGCTGATCATCTTTACTGCCAGCCACTTCATATACCTTTAGTTTGGAGTGTTCAATGTAACCCAAAAGGAAAGGAAAGGAGAGAAAGAGGAAGACTGAAAGGCTGAAAGAGAAAGTGGGAATGCAAAAGCAAAGCCGATGGACCAGGAAGGACTTAAAAACCTCCTGGAATTGAAAAACGTGCTTCTCTGTGTGATTTCCTTCTTCTGTAAATTCATCAGGAGTGTAATTGCCAAAGCATCTGCTGCCTCTGCTGCTACAGTCCAAGGCCACGACTGCTGACTGACAGATAAGGAGCCACTAGAGCACTTGTGTCAGCCACCTGGTAGCCCTCTAGCCTTATTAGAAATTCAAAAAGCCAGCGATCAGATAGGCCTGACCAAAAATAAAGGCTAACCACAATCATCTAACTTATCCCGATGTACTCTTTGTTTTTGACATTTACTTCTGGCGTGTGCTGAAGTTTAGGGGGTTGGTGAACTTCAGGAAAAAAAACAGCCATGTCTTTTTCACAATGAGTCAGCCTGTTTTAAGAAACAATAAAGTTACAGTGATGGGTTTTACATAAGCAACACTGAAAAACTACTGAGACGAATCTCTTCTGCTGCAACATTACAGTATATAAAAGAAATCAAATGCTATATCTTCCTGTTTTTTTAATTGTTTTTTTGTTTTTTTTCTGCTTCTTTGGGTTTTTTGCATTTACTCATTTGTAATGTAATTGTGTTGATTTTTTTTTCACAAAATAAATAACATAATTCTGAGAAACAAATTTAAGTTCATGTGATTTTCTTCCCTTTTTTGTCCTAATGAAAACATCATCAAGTCACTTTTCACTACCTAACATCGTAGTCATCACGTAAATGTAAAAATGTTAGCTGGTTGTTTCAGATGCCACAATTTAATTTGTAAATTGCAACATGACTACAATGCAAAGTAAATAAAATCCCACTTTTTCTTTCACACATATGTCTCCACAGGGGAATCAGAATGACAGCTGCTTCATTTAAGGATGCATAAACATACCTTAACTGGGCACAAAGTGTCTCAGCATTAACGTAAAATACCATCCTGCACTGCTTCTTATGTGTATAAACCATAGGCTGGATTTGCTTGGTGATTTATGTTGCCTCAATAATTTAGTTCTTACATTTCCAAAAATAACTTTTTGCAGCGTGGAGAAAAGGCAGCTCTCTGTTTCGTGTCAGCGGTGATGGTAAGTTTTTCCACACGAGAAAAAGCAAGAGAGCAGCAAGAACGATGCTGCCATGTCCACTGCCAAGTCATTCAAATCTCAAAATGAACCAAAAAAATTACAAATGTTTTTTGTTTTACGAATTCATATCATATGATTAAAAAGAGCTTTTGTTTAAAAAAAAAAAGCAGTAAGAGGTTTAAGGTGGATTGAAGCCACCTTTTAGAAGTTTTCCTCTTCAGGCAGAAGGCCTAGTCTGTGTCCGTGTTAACAGTACAACAACCATTTGTCAAAGCGCTCGTGTAAACCACATATTTAGAAATCTTACTCTATCCATTTGCATGTATATAAGAGCTAATGTTAATGTTGCAGACATCAAAGGTTGGCCACACGATGCATAAAGAAAGAACAGGCAGAAAACAGCTGATGAAGATGGAGAAAGTTTGCGCTCCTCTGTGCATCAAGAAACCCCAAAATAAGAGACGCAGTGAATCTGAGAAGATGCCATAATGCAGAGCAAAGACTACATACTGTATGCAAAAATGTGACATGGACGAGAGAGTGTGTGTCTTGTGTGCTTGCATGGAGGAGATTGTCATTAAGAAGTGCATGTGTCAGGTGAGCTCTTATTTTGAGCTTTTAAAATTGGAAGGCTGGGAGCAGGTGCTGGAGATTCACCGGCAGAAAGAAAAGGTTACCTCGAGACCACCGAAAGAGAGGAGAGAGAAGAATGAAAATGGCACCCCGTTATTCTCTGCTCAGGGGAAAAATTAAGAAGCTGTTTCCAGGGTTATATCATGGTGGAAACATGGGGACGAATCCATAGAGCAGGATGTCCATCCAGTCAGGCCCACATTCACACACTCGCAATGAAGGCACATACATGCGTGCGGGCAGAAAGTCTTGTTATAAATATAGAAATTCATGACAAGGACGCACCATACAACACACTGAAAATCCTTTTATAGGATACACACCTAACTGTGCTACAAGAACACACACACTGCCGTGGTGCACACTCATGTGCAAAAACACAATGTAATCAGTGAAAATACGCGTGAGAACAATTAGTCACACATTTGTCTGATTTCTTTCTGGACAAGCGCAAAAAACACAAAAGATGTGAAAGTGCACTAAACAAGCATACACATACATGCACTGTGCGCACAAACACACCTAAGCTTCCACTTTGGTTGGGAAACTTATGGGCATCTGCCAGCATGTTTCAAGTGCTCATTCTCTGGGGCCCCAACCTTTCTTTTTCAGCAGCAACACTGCAATTTGGGTGTGCCGTTGGGCCAGAGATAAGTATAGGCTGACTAATATGCACTTAGGACTCAGGGAGAAATACTTACGGCTAAATGTTTAATTTGTGTTTGTACAACACATGTCCAATTTGGGGGCTGGTGTCTTTTTCAAAGAGCCTGAAAACAAATAATTAGGACTCTCCAGATTGGCCACAGGCTTAAAATTGTGAAGAGATGGGTCTCCAATGAAGGTGACTGACATCCTCCAAAAAAACAACATATGGAAACGTTCGGATCTGCTACAGTGCGGTCAGATGTTAGATAGATGTTAAGCTCAATATGCAACTAAAACAACAGTAATGCCAAAGAGAGTTAACTTATATATTATATATATACTTATATAACTTATAGTAAATTCTAAAAATCAAAATTGGGTCTCTTCTGCAGCAAGTGTCTGATTGGTGCCGAAATTCTGACTCTATTCTGTCCCCCTTTTTTCTAACAGCTGTAAGATCTCTTAATCTTTTGCCCCTCCGACTGTGCCCTCTGTCTGCCACTAAAGAATCTCTCTGAATCACACCACAGGAAAAAGGCCTCCCAGCATCCTTAAAAAAAAGAAGAAGAAGACGTATATGTGGCACATCAAATTAATGCTGGATTTCTAAGTAAGCCCATTTTTCAACGCTTCACAGTGAGACAAATAAAAAGAAGTGAAACCTGAAATTTTCAAACATTTCAGGATTCAGTTGGAAATAAATGTCATGTGATGATTCTTGAATCACAGCTAAAACAAGGAGCATGCCGATGAAGTGAACAGAGGAAGATGTAATTAGAAAATGTGACTGTCCACATCAAATGATGGTGTGATGTAGCTAATTAAAATAGAACTAAATTTTTAAAAAAAATAGCTGTGAAAAAACAAGGACGGAATTAAAACATTTGTTTTGTATTTTAAATCTGTAAAAATATTATACAGACTAAATCAAATTGTTTTTTATATATATTTTATAAGGCGGGTGACGATTATTTCCCACGTGCTCGAGATCCGATGGACATTTCACATTGTTCAGCCGCTGTGTTCACGCTTGTCCGCCTGTTGTCAAGGCTGATTCCCACAGAGGAAGAGGGGGAGGAGAAAAAAAAGCCGCAGGTCTTCCGTCAGACAGCGGAGAAAGCGCAGCCATGCAGTCCTGAACAATGTGCTGAATTGGCAGCCTATATATAAGTCTGCCATTTGGACCCTCTAATGCCACTTTACCTTATGAGGGAACTTCAACTCGCACCACCTGCTCAAAACAAAATACCACAGGAGATCGACTCCAGCGGACCCCCCCTTCCTCGGATTGTTTTTCAGACAGACACTCTCACTTACAAGAGAGTTAAGGAGGAGGGCTGGTGGCGGTGTGTGTGTGTGTGTGTGTGTGTGTGTGTGTGTGTGTGTGTGTGTGTGTGTGTGTGTGCGTGCGTGCGTGGGTTGGGGGGGTTATAAATAGTTCTGCCAGAGTCCAAACAATTAAACAACCTGTTGGAAATTGTCATTATTGCGCGTGGGCAGGTCCAAACTGGCAACCTGTCAAGCTGGGGCGATTCTAAGCGTGAATAGAGGAGTGATTTGATGAGCAAACAAAAACAAAAAGAAGGAAGGAAGAAGGAGTGAAACAATTAACAATTACAGCAGACAGTGGGAAATTCCGCGTTATTACTACAACTCCCGTAACAACAAGCGATGAAAATGTGGTTTC